>NC_134475.1:7782942-7867560 GCF_964194025.1 Convolutriloba macropyga
AGGTGGTTGTGCTGGATAATCTAAGTCCTCGATTTCTGGTTTGGGTTGTAGTAGTTTTTCTACTTGAATATTGTCCTTTACCATGATCGCTAGTTTCACAGTTGATATCCATTTGTCCCAGTCTAGTTCTGGTTGGTGACCTTTGTCCCAGAAGAAGTTAACTCCAAGTGGGGATCTTGCCATTACTGACTGCGCCATGTCGTGTAGAATAACTTACGATAACAAAAGAGCAAGTACGAAGCTTGAATTATCAACTTTCTCGTTTTGTTTTAGGCAGAACTGCAGTTTAGCTTTCACGCTCTACGTGACTTAGACAAAGTACCAGTTGGCACTTGTGGTAACAATGTTTAACAAAGCTGTCACTCAAGTTTACAATATGGTTATCACCTATTGGTGAAACTCAACATTAACATAGCAACAAAAGGAATATGAGTTCATTCCATCAGGAATATAAATATATGTAATATAGTTTATCAGTGTTTATATTATTAGTTGCGATACTTGGTTGTCGGCTCTCCGGGTGGATCCGCCACCACAATTATTATTATTAATATTATTATTATTATTATTATTATTATTATTGTTATTAATATTATTATTTTTATTTATATTATAATTATTATTATTATTATTATTATTATTATTATTTTTGCTATTATTATTATTAATATTATTATTATTATTTTTATGATTATTATAATTATTATTATTATTATTATTATTATTATTATTATTATTGTTATTATTATTTTTATTATTTTTATTATTATTATTAATATTATTATTATTATTATTATTATTATTATTTATATTATTGTTATTATTATTATTATTATTATTATTATTATTATTATTACTATTATTGTAATTATTATTATTATTATTATTATTATTATTATTATTATTATTATTATTATTATTATTATTATTATTATTATTATTATTATTATTATTATTATTACTTTTACTTTTATTATTGTTAATATTATTATTGTTAATATTATTATTACTATTACTATTATTATTATTATTATTATGATTATTATTATTATTATTACTATTATTATTATTATTATTTTTATTATTATTATATTTGTTATTATTATTTTTTATTGTTATTATTATTATTATTATTATTAATGTTATTATTATTATTACTATTATTATTTTTATTATTATTATTATTTATATTATTATTAGTATTATTATTATTATTATTATTATTATTATCATTATTATTATTATTATTATTATTATTACGATTATTGTAATTATTATCATTATTATTATTATTATTATTATTATTATTATTATTATTATTAATATTATTATTATTATTATTATTATTACTTTTATTATTGTTAATATTATTATTATTATTATTATTATTATTATTATTATTATTGTTTTTGTTAATACTATTATAATTATTATTATTATTATTATTATTATTATTATTATTATTATTATTATTATTATTATTATTATTATTATTATTATTGTGGTGGAGGATGTATGAAACCAAGTATAACACCTACTATTATTGTTGTACCAAGGTACCTATCTCCGAATGGAGACGAGAAACTAGTAACCAAGCACTTACAAGTATTAACTATAAACTCTCTTAAACTATACGATAAGTTTATATATTATAATCAAGTGTAGTACTTGATCATAGTGAAACCACATTACTTTCTGTTCATCCTTACTGATAGTTATGAAGTGTTACGAAGTGTTAACATTATTCTGACAGGTATCTGTCTAGCACCTCACATAGTGCAAATGCATAACAATGCAAAAGCGCAGTTTTGCCTTATTGTGTGTAACGTATAGTATTACTCTCATTCCAAGTGGAATTTACGATTGAATCGAAAAACAGTTTTCTCGCTCACCACATGGCGCAGTCAACACTAAAATCTCCGATTGGAGTCCCGTTATTCTGGGAAACAGGAGCAAACCCGAATCAAGAATGGGCCCAATGGTTCTCAACATTTAAGCTAGCCGTCATGGCAAAAGAAATCTAAAAGTAGACAAGTTGTTGAGAACAAAACCAACACCTGCCGACTTATTCTACCCGGCAATGCCAAGTCTAGAGGAACAACGACCAAACGAAACAGAGGATGAGCTAAGAAAGAGAGATATAAGGAATCAAAGAAGAAAAATTGACTGGGAGAATGAATGCAAGACGATAGAATTTAGAGGACCATATGTGGACAGATACCCGTGGGACGAGGCGGACACGAAAATCAAAAGCTTATTATATCTATCAATCGGCCAAGAAGGGACACGACAATACCATCAAAATAATCCACACACAAACATAGACACATGTAGCACGTATGAATTTGCACACGAATTAAGCATCACTTTCACAAAGCCCAGAAATACGACATACGACAGATTCCAAATCATCAACGCACGACAAGAGCCACATGAGTCATTAGAAACATTCTATAGTAGACTTCGAGAACTGGGAGCAAAGGCAGCATTTGGGGGTGTAGAACAGGACCTAGTGAAAGACTTCTTCATCGGCAAAATGAATAATACAGCCATACAAATGCAACTCCTCTCGGAGATGAGAACACCTGCACAAGCACTCAACTATACTATGCACTAGCAAGAGAACGAGGACAACAAAACCAAAAAAAAATATTGAGAGGAAATAACTCCACATGGAACACTACGGTTGCACACTTATCAGCACGCAAAACAAAGCCAGCAATTCTTCCAACACCACAAAACACAAAACAATATCCACAATGTTGGAGATGCGGAGGATCGTTCACACCAAACCACAACAACAACTGTCCAGCAAGAATCTCACAATGCAATATATGCAAAAAACAAGGACACTTCGCAAAAATGTGCCGTTCACAGATACCATCACTACCTAAAAACAGAGGACAGTACCAACAACGACAATTTCAACAAACAAGAAATGTCAAGAACATCATCGAGGAAGAGGAAGAAACTATTGCACCACCACTAGAAGAAGAGGAAGAGGAAGAAACAATTGACCCAGAACAAACAATGTATATAACAGAACTCATGGAGGATTGGAATAAAATTAATCTGATAGAAAGAGACTTTAAAGAAACAAAAAACTGTGACATAAACAACCGAACTCCACATGGAGAAATTCTCATTCAAACAACAATAAACAAAACACATAAATTAGACTGGCTCGCAGATACAGGATCCCCACGGAGCTTTATTGACATCAAGACAGCTAATGAAATTTTACAAAACAACAACAAGATGAACATGGAACCATACAACGGACAAACGAAATTCAAATATTTTAACAACCAAGACATACCCATCATAGGACAAATCCACATGGAACTACATTCAGGATCCTGGACACAAAAAAAAACAGCAACATACTAGTGGTAAAACACGGCTCACAAAACCTGATGGGAAGGGACATCCTTGCAAAACTGGGACTAACTCTAACACAACAACAAAATGAAGGTAAGAAAATACTTAACATCAACGAAAACATTATCGAACAAAACATAACAAAATGGATATTCAAAAAATATCCACACCTTTGTACAAGACTCGGTAGAAGTAAAAATCACATCGCAAAATCCATCATGAAACAAGAAAAAACACCAACACAACACAAGGGAAGAAGAGTACCACTACATCTAGTCGAAAAAGTGGAAAACGAACTACAAAAACTAATAGAAGACAAACAGATTATCCGTCTGGAGAAATGCCCAGATGATTTATACATCAGTCCAGTAGTAATAACAGTAAAAAAGGACAAGTCAATAAAAATAGCACTAGATTCAAAAGAGCTAAACAAAGCAATTCACAAAAATAAATACCAAATGCAAAGTATTGATCACTTAACTGACTCATTGGCAATGCAAATAGCATCAAACAAAAACAATGAAGGACCATGGTGGTTTTGTAAAATCGACCTAAAATACGCGTACAGTCAAATACCATTAGACGATAGCATCGCTGAACACTGCAACTTCAACATCCTAGGAGGGAAAGCAACAGGAACATACAGGTTCATAAACGGCTTCTACGGATTAACAGATATGCCGGCTACATTCGAAAAAACTATAGATAAAACGCTAGAAGGTTGCAAAAACTACTTCGCATTCCTAGATGACATACTGATCGCAACAAAAGGGAAGCTAAAAGAACACGAAGAAACATCAGATATAATACTAGACCGACTAAACAAAGAAGGACAAGCAATTAGCTTACAAAAATGCGAATTTGCAAAACAAGAAATTGAATGGCTTGTATTCAAAATAACTCCACATGGAGTAACACCATTAATAACCAAAACGGAAGCACTACAAAAACTCGATATACCGAAAACTCTCAAACAACTGAGATCATTTATGGGCAGCATCCACCACCTAATTAAATTTATTCCACACTTAGCCGAAATATCAGAACCATTACGCCCATTATTAAAAAAGGAAAACGTCACAGCATCAAATAAATTAAAATGGGAAGAAAAACATACAAAAACATTCGAAAAGATCAAAACACAAATAGCAAAAATCGTAGAAAACAAACAATTCGACGTTGACAAAGACACAAGAGTAAAATGCGATGCAAGTAAATTAGGACTAGGGGCAACACTAGAGCAGAAAACAGACAATATATGGCACACCATCGCATTCGCAAGCCGATTCCTAAATACAGTAGAACAAACATATAGTACAAACGAATTAGAACTACTAGCAGTAGTCTGGTCTCTTGAACATTTCAAACATTACCTACAAGGATCGGAGTTCACACTCCAAACGGATCACCAGGCATTACGGACAGCACTAAAAGAAAACGAGGAAACAAAACCTACCAAAGTAGACTTACTCGGTGGGTTGACAGATTACTACCATTTAATTTTATTATAGAACATATCCCAGGTAAACAAATGGGATTCGCAGATTATATTAGTCGAAATCCAAATGGAATAGCAATCCCACCATCCGCAGAAGATACACATTTCATAATAAATCAGATAAACGTCTTTAAATATACACTAATTAAGAACACATTACGCAACAATACCAGCAATACACATAACAACAATGACGTCATTAATCGTTCTCAACACAAGCACCGTACAAAACACGCTTTTTGCATTCTCGCCTTAGAAAACAGTCGCCAAATCTAACACGCTATTCAAATACACAATTTATCCAAACGGAACACATTAACTCAGTCAAATTAAAACGTATTCAAATTAGCCCCTTATCTACTCATTCAAAAAACTTTATAAAAACATCTACAAATTTTCATTATACAAATCAATTTATTAACGCAATCACTAGAAATAGACCACATATTGAAACATTGAATAGACCCATTATTAGAAGAAACAGAGCACCCAACAAAAGAAAAACAACACCACACAAGATGGACAACTTACCAACAAGACCACCTCTAATTACAATTAATACCCAAACGGAGGACATTGACAACACAGGCAAAAGACGAGACCCAATACAACCAGAACTTCACCCACAAATCTTTCCCCTCAGCAATAGTGAAACAATACCCGACTATAGGAAACATCTTTCACAAGTATTCGGAGAAGAATTCCTCGCGGAGGCAACGCGACAGGACAGAACACTAACACCCATCATGAAAATGATTAAGGAAAAAGATTTGGAGGCATTAAGGAAATCCAACAAGTACTTTTACTCACTGCGAAAAGACCTATCTATAACAACATCAGGATGCATGCTATACGACAACAAATTAGTAATACCACGAAGTCTAAAACAATTTGTCGTCGACGCAATACACCAAACGCACCCGGTTCAAGCAGGAATGCTAAGTTTAGGAAATCTATATTGGTTTCCCTGCATACATCGCAGCCTAACCTCGAAAGCCCAAGCATGCGAAGAATGTACAACACAAGGTAAAAATCTAAAACCTATAATACCTAAGCAAAAGTTAGGAAAACTCCCACATTTGGAAGAACCAAATGAAGAACTCCAAATGGATTTCGCAGGCCCCATCCCTTTTAGAAATCGCACAGACAACTATTATATTTTAGTATCAGTGGATAGATACTCTAGATTCCCAACTGCCCAAGTCTTTAAAAACTGCGACGCATCAACAGCAATAGAATATTTAGAAGAATACTGTAAGTTCCACGGTATACCACGGTCATTAAGGTGCGACCAAGCACGAGCATTTAAATCTAGAGACTTTAACGTACATTGCAAGAACAATAACATAAAAATCATCCTAGCTCCAGCTGGAGATGATAGAGCAACGGGCATGGTCGAACGCCTTATCCAAACAATAAAACGAAAATTAGGTGTAATGGCTATAGATCCATTATGGTCATCAGAAGATATCACAACAATTGCATCAAACATTATTCAAAACATCAGATTAATTCCAAACAGAATAACAAAAATAACCCCATTCGAAGCACACTTCGGTAGGAAACCAAACACTGCATTATCAAATATAGTAACAAAACCAAACAAACAAAACTTATCATATAAAAAGATAAAACATTTCGCTTCAGATCGCAAACTACTCAAGCAACCAGTCCTGTCTCCTGCAACAATCTGGGACATGGATCAGGACTCGGAGCCAGAACTGAACATACAGTATAGAGAAGATGCGAAGAAAGGAACAAGACCAGAGATAAACATCGCATCAGAAAGCGACGACTCCGAGAATGCGCCGCTGCTTAGCCCCACGCGCACCCCGGGTAAGATAATACCTTCTAAACTTGAAGTCACATTCGGAGACAAAACTACAACACTAAGATACGGTAAAAAACATGTAGCACGAAAATCTATAGCACGAAAAGCACCTGAACCACGGGGAACACTAAAACCACAATGGAACATAATTGAAAATGGCACAATCACAAATTATTCACCACACACAATCACACTGGACACTAACAATAGAAAAAACACAGTTATTAGAAAGAGCGACGTAGCAATAGTAACACAACCACTAACACCACATCAAAGACAACAATCACCACCAAAAAGATTAATACACATGGTAGCATGCAAATCAATAAGAGAATACAACAATAACAAAGAAAAAATTAAACAATTTTGTTTAGAAGAAAAGAGACAAATGAAGCAAAGACAGGAACAATTGAAACAGGTAACAAGCACCGCAACAACTTCGGCTCCAAGCGGAGAAAATCTTTACAGCCACGAACAAATAGTTTCGATCGCGAAAAAGAACCAAAGGGCACAACAGCAGAAGAGGAGAACCAAGAAGGCACAAGAAACGCCTGCAAGAAAACAACAACCACAAAAACAGCAAGAAAAACACCAATTCACACCACGTAGAAACAAAAGACACGTGATGCCCCAGAAAGAAAAACTAAAGGAAAAACCAAGCTCAAGCGATACGTTCCGAACGAAATCAAGAGCAGCAGCATTAAATCAATCAAAACTCCATATGGAGAAACAAAATCGATCTTTTATTAAAATCAACGAACAAGAATTATTAAAATCCCCAACAATTGAATGCATAACCATCTCGGACTCTACTGAAAATAGCCCAATAAAAGTGTTTACATCAGATAACAAATACGACTTTATGATTACATCACCGGACAGCCCCGAAATACCCCCACAATTCGAGTCAAGAATTTCAACTCCAAAGTTGGACAAAGCGGTCGGAAAAATACAAAAACTGAAGGCGTCCCCTAAGTTCAGCAGCTTGCCAATCCTAAACATAACAACTCCCCATGGAGGCACATCGGAAAAGGAGATGCAAGGCAGCTCAAAAGCCATCACCAATCCAGTTGAGGCATCAATGAAAGACAAAATAGAAGAAACACAGAACTCAGCACCGGCATCGAAGAACAACCAAGAAGAGAATGAAGAAAATAAACCTACGACGGAAGGTATCTTGGTAAACGAACGTAACGAAGAACATTACACTGCATCACCATCGCCAGCAAAGAGTTCGATATCGGATATCAAACCAAGCGACTTCTACGAGGAAGAATTACACAAGTGAAATTCTTCACAGTGGCCGGGGGAGTGTGGTACCAAGGTACCTATCTCCGAATGGAAACGAGAAACTAGTAACCAAGCACTTACAAGTATTAACTATAAACTCTCTTAAACTATACGATAAGTTTATATATTATAATCAAGTGTAGTACTTGATCATAGTGAAGCCACATTACTTTCTGTTCATCCTTACTGATAGTTATGAAGTGTTACGAAGTGTTAACATTATTCTGACAGGTATCTGTCTAGCACCTCACATAGTGCAAATGCATAACAATGCAAAAGCGCAGTTCTGCCTTATTGTGTGTAACGTATAGTATTACTCTCATTCCAAGTGGATTTTACGATTGAATCGAAAAACATTTTTCTCGCTCACCACAATTATAAACACTGTTAAACTATTTCACTAGTATTATCATTCCATATGGAATGCAGTATCGTTGTGTTAGAACTTTGTTACACTGTTGCAGCAAATTTACTTACTCATGAACTTAATGTTTTCGTTGTATACATAAACTGTGAATCCTTATGGACAGGTGTTTTCTGTCACATAAGATTATGCTAAAGTTGCGAGAATGAAGCAAAGTGCTTTTTGCCAAACTGAATAGTGAAAAACAGTCTGAATTGACTCTTCGCAACTGATCTTTTGACCGCTATCGCTTACTACGCAACATGGCGCAGCCAGCATTAACAAGTTCACCAATAGGCGTAGCCCTATTTTGGGAAAAAGGAGCACAGCCCACAACAACATGGGAAAAATGGTTAACAACAACAAAACTAGCCATTTCGGCGAAAGAGAACATACAGGTAGAAAAATTACTGCGACCAAAACCAACCGCAGATTAGTAAGATTATCCAAAGGAACCAATCTACGAACCAGCACTTCCTGACGAAACAACAGCAGAAACGAGACAGAGAGAACAGAGAACCATTAAAAGAAAAGTAGATTGGAAAAACCAATGTCAAGTAGTAGAGGACCAAGGTCCAATGATAGGCAATTCAAAATGGGACGAAGTTGATAACAAAGCCTAATCTACCTCTCACTCGGAACAGAAGTAACAAAAATATTTCACCAGCGCAATCAACACACAGAATTATCCAAATGTACAACAGACGCACTAGTAATACAATTGCAAGACACATATAAAGAAGTCAGAAACGAAACTTTCGACAGATTCTAATTTTTCAGATGCACACAGAACCCAGGCGAATCATTAGAACAATTCCATTCAAGGAAAAAGCAAAAAGCATTACTATGCAACTGGAAAGACTTAGAAGACAGCTTGGTAAAAAGTATCCTTATACAGGGAAGGTTGAAGCCGCAAATACAAATGGATCTACTATCAGAAACTAGAGACCCCCTAGAAACTTTACATTACGCAATCACAAGAGAAAGAGGACAAGAAAATCAACAACGAATAAGCAATACTCACGCACAAAGTCCAAGTGGATCCGAGATCAACCTAATACAAAGACAAAGACAACAAACAGAAAGAAGAAGCATGATCCCCACACCATCAAATAACAACAAGATCTCAGACTGCTGGAAATGTGGATACAAATTCATCAAAGGACACCTCGATAATTGCCCAGCAAAAAACACAATATGCAACACCTGTAAAAAAAATCAGGACACTACGCCAAAGTCTGCAGATCTGAAATGCCAGCAAGAAGATCGGAAATACAAAATACACAAAGAAACAACCAAACATACAACAACAACAAAAGCCAACAACAAAACAATACACAACAACAAACAAACACAAGACGAGTCCGGAATATACAATCATTTCCTGACAATGAGTCAATCTAAGAGGAAGAAGAAGAAGAGACAGAAACAATCGAACCCGAGAGCACATGCTACATCAGAGAAATGATGGAAGACGGGAGTTCCATAAATTTTATCCAATCACTGAACTTCACTACAGTAACCAAAAAAGACTTTAACAAAAACCAACAAGGAGAATTCTGGATACAAACAAAAAGTAAAGAAGAAGATATGAACTGGCTGGTAGACACAGGCAGCCCAAGATCATTCATCTAACAGCGCACCGCACAACACCTAATAACAAAATTAGGCTACAAAATCATCGAACAAGATAAGAACATTGGAGAGTTCAGATGCTTCAACAATAACAAAATAAAAGTAGACTACTCAATCCAACTGGATCTAGTAACGGGCAACACAACGGTACACAACTGTCAAATCCTTGTTGTCGCGCAAAACACAGTGAACCTACTAGGAAGGGACACCCTCAAAAAACTCGGGATCGAATGATCCTACAAAACACCAGGTGAGAAAATACATAACATACAACCAATACAAAACAACTTTGCGAAATGGATATTCGAAAAATACCCCCACTTATGTACAAGAATTGGAAAATCAAAAAACCACATAGCAAAATCCACATTCCATAATTCATTCCAACCAACACAGCACAAAAAAAGACGAGTTCCACTCCATCTAATAGACAAAGTAGAAAGAGAATTAAATAAACTCATAGAAGACAAACAAATAATTTAATTAGACAAATGCTCTGACGAATACTTTATCAGTCCAGTAGTGATCCGAGTAAAACACGACAAATCCCTAAAAATAGCTCTAGATTCAAAAAAATTAAATGACGTTATCCACAAAAACAAATACCAAATGCAAAGTATAGACCACCTGATGGATACGATAGCATGTAAGATCAGCGAACTTAAACAAAAAACAGGAACATAATACTTCTCAAAAATAGACCTAAAATACGCATATAGCCAAGTCCCTTTACACGAAGAAACACAAAAACATTGCAACTTCAACATATTGGGAGGAAACGCTACAGGAACGTACAGATTCATAAACGGCTTTTATGGACTAACAGATATGCCAGCAAATTCCAGAAAATAATGGACTTTACACTAGCAAACATCAATTCAGCTAATGCCTTTTTAGATGATATAGAAATAAAAACTAAAGGAACACTTACAAAAACTGAAAATGAACTAGACAAAAAACTCTCCCGGTTAGACAAAGAAAACTTGGCGATAAGCCTACTTAAATGCAAATTTGCAGTCACAGAAATAACATGGTTGGGATACAAAATAAATCCAGATGGACTAATACCAAGGGAACGAAAAACCGAAGCCATCACAAAAATGGACCCACCAAAAACACTAAAACAAATCAGATCGCTAATGGGTAGCATACACTACTTACAAAAATTTATCCCCAACCTATCACAGATATCAGCACCACCCCGTCCAGCATTTTCACACAACAAAAAAATAAAAAACAACAAATTAGATTGGAATGAGGAACACACAAAATCATTCCACCAAATAAAAAACACAATTAGAAAAATAATAGAAAACAAGCACTTCGACACAAACCAAACAACAGGGGTCCACTGCGACGCAATTAAAGAAAGATTAGGAGCCTGCCTCGAACAAAAATATGATAACGGAGGGCATCCAATCACATACGCGAGTAGATTTTTAAACACCAACGAACAAAAATATAGCATAAACGAATTAGAGTCACTAGCAGTAGTATGAACACTAGAACACTTTAAATACTACCTATACGGGTCACGCTTCACACTCCAAACGGATCACCAAGCCCTATTATCAGCACTAAAAGATAATAGGGGAAATAAAACATATCAAGGCAGACTAACAAGATGGGTAGGTAGACTTTTACCCATTAATTTTTCAGTAGAACATATTGCAGGAAAAAACATGGGGTTCGCAGACTACTTCAGTAGACATCCGACTTCAGCAGCGTTACCAGTATCGAAAGACGATAAAAATTTTGGTCATTAACCTAATCGACTCATTCAAATTTATGCTAAAGAGAGCAGACGAAAATTCATTCAATAGGATCGCAGCAATTATACCAGACGCAATACACAAAAAGACGCAATAAAGTAAAGTGAACGAAAACAAACAAAGCAAATCGCTTTAAGCCATTTTCGTATTACAAAACAGTCGTTCTCTAATAATCCACTTTTCGTAAACGTTTGTACAAGAAATAAACCCAACATCAACACATTTGAACAACAAATTACAGAAAGACCCCGTGACCCAAACAAGAAAAACATGTCATCAATAGACCAGACTAACACCTCATCAGACAAGCCCCAAACCCCGAATTCCATTACGCCCCCCAAAGCCATTACCATCGGCACCCAAACAGATTGTATATCAAACATTGGACAAGGACTGAAACCACTAAATCCCCACATTGTGAAAAACCCTTTGACGAAATTACTCTCGAAAACTCCCTAGATTACTTTTTAAACTTACATAAATTACTCGGCGATTCATTAATAGCTGAAGCAATTAAAAACGATACAACCAGCAACAAAATCCGCAGACTTATAGAGATGCAAGACTGGAACGCATTCAAAAATTTTTCTAAATACTGGTACAGCCTCCGAAAAGATCTTTCAGTAAATCCAAATGGATGCATTCTCTATGATGGCAAAATGTACATCCCTACTCAATTACTTAAAACAGTTATCGACTCAGTACACAAAAGCCTACCAGGCCAAGCCGATATGATTTATTTAGCCCAATTAATATGGTATCCGCAAATCCATCGGGACGTAGTAGCGCTAGCACAAAGATGCAAACAGTGCACAAAGACAGGTAAAAACATAAAACCCATCATTCCAAAAACAAGCACACATCACTACCAATACTATCGGAACCAAATGAAGAAATCCAAATTGATTTTGCAGGCCCAATAATAAACAATAACAAAGACACATATATATTAGTAACAATAGACAGATATTCCAGATACCCCCACGCGGAAACATATCATAACTGCGACACAGATACAGCCATAAGCTACCTAAAAGAATACATAAATTTTCACGGAATACCAAGATCAGTAAGGTGCGACCAAAATTTTTAAATCTTCTGTAAAGATAATAACAAAAGACTAATACTAGCTCTAACGGGAGATCACAGAGACACAGGAATGGTAGAAAGACTAATACAAACCATAAAAAGAAAACTAGCAGCAATAAACGTAGAAAAAAATTGGTCAAAAGAAACACTGGCAAGCAAAATATCCGCAATTATAGAAAACATAAAAATGATACCAAGCACAACCACAAAAATTACACCATTCGAAGCACACTTCTGCATTAAACCAAACACACCAACAAGCAATATAGTGACACATCCTAACAAGAAAAACCTCACATACAGTTACATAAAGAAATTCTATTTAGACAAGAAGATCCTCAGACACCCAATGCTAGACCAACAAGCAATGTGGAACTTTTCGGACTCCGAAACAAATTTGGACATACAGTACAATACGCCAGAAAACTCAGACGCGGAGTCGGACACAATCCCCCTAGCAAGACAAAGACAGTCCAGACGTAAGCAAATATCAGCAATTAAGATAAGACCCGATAAATTAAATATAACATTCGGAGATAAGACATCCGTACTATTAAACAAAAGAAAATAAGTAGCCAGAGAAACTTTAATGAGAAGAGCACCAGAACCAAGGGGAACATTAAAACCATTATGCAATAATTTTCCAGATGGAATCATAACCGATTACACACCAACCACAATATCAATCGACACACATAACAGAATAAACACACGAATCCGAAAAAGCGATTTAGCTATAGCAACAAAAACATACCAAAAACCCACAAAATCACAAGAAAACAAACCACGACTAATACACTTCGTCGCATGTAAGACAGTGCGAGAATACAATAAAAATAAAGAGAAAATACGTAAATTCCGTTTAGAGGAAAAGAAACAGCTCCAGAGGGAAGCTCAACTGTCAGGAACACAGCAAGTTACAAAACAAAATAAACACGGCACCCCAGCAAGAGCACCCGAATCACGCGAAGAAGGACCCAACCAGGACAGCCCAGGGACATCATACATGGAAAGTAATCAGCCATTGCAACATCAAGCAGGACCATCCAACAAATGACTCAACAGGAACTCGCAAAAACTACGAACTGAACGAAAAAGAAAGAAAGGCACTCTCACCATCCAAGAAGACGACGCGACCAACAAGAAATAAGACGTCAGCATTCGAGCAAAAGGCCAAAGAGGCAGCAATTGCACAGAACAAACTCACACTCGCAAGGAAAAGACTACAGCAACCTGCACAGAAGCAACATCCATTAATCCATATGGATCTCTCAGCGCTAAGCAGCTCCAAAACAATTGAGATAATAAATCTCGCCTCAGACTCGTCAACACCAAGTCCCATGCTTATAGTTCCCTCATCAACCCCAAATGACTTCATGACCAAATCCCCAAAGAGAAACATCAACAACGTGGTAGACCGAATCAAAGCGAACAACCAAGCACGGGAGGAACAAACCACAAAAAACACAGACACAGACACAGACTACGCAAACATAGTAACAATAAAGAAAGCAGGCCCACCAAAAATCTCAACACAGGACAACACCACCACACAGCAGAATCTCACAACCCCACAACCACAACACTCATCTACACCAATCCAACAGGAATACCACCAGCACCACCAAACTGCAGAACACGACTCAACTTCAGACATCGAAAACGAACCGCAAACGAACACGACTGCAACTGAAAACACACAACAAATTCACGACAACGACATCAACACTACCCCAGCAACCAAGACCGCGGAACAAAGCCCCATCTCACCCCGCAACACAGAGGATATGGAGGAACTTAACAAATTGATATTCGACTAATATCAATTTCATAGCAGGGGAAGTGTGGTGGAGGATGTATGAAACCAAGTATAACACCTACTATTATAAACACTGTTAAACTATATTACTAGTATTATCATTCCATATGGAATGCAGGATCATTGTGTTAGAACTTTGTTACACTGTTGCAGTAAACTTACTAACTCATGAACTTAATCTTTTCGTTGTATACATAAACTGTGAATCCTTACGGACAGGTGATTTCTGTCAAATAAGTTTATGCTAACGTTGCGAGAATAAAGCAAAGTGTTTTTCGCCAAATTGAATAGTGAAAAACAGTCTGAATTGACTCTTCGCAACTGACCCTTTGACCGCTATCGCTTACTACACAACAATTATTATTATTATTATTATTTTTTTTTTATTATTATTATTATTGTTATTATTATTGTTTTTATTATTATTATTATTACTATTATTATTATTATTATTATTATTATTATTATTATTAATATTATTATTATTATTACTAATATTATTGAAATTATAGTTACATTTATCAAATTATATTTTGAATTTCAAAAGTCAAATTTTTTGCACTGGAACTATTATTTCAATGGCAATACCCGTTATTCATCGCCCTTATTTAGTTGCAGTTTCACTTTTTTGATACGCCCAACAGCAGAAGAGACTTGGCGTTCAAAGGTCTCAACATAAACGTAAACGAAAAAAAATTAACTGTCATCGGTGTTAAAAATTAACTGACGTTGTTATAAAAAAAATTTCCGTAGCTGTGCATCGTTGCAACCTAAGAACAATAAAAATCAAGGGACAGTACATAGAATTTTTAATGCAACCAGTGATTGACAATTATCTGATGTAATTCTCAAGAATAATCAAGAGATCTGGACTGAAAATCAGTATCCAATCGAGTGGACTTCCAGTATTGTTAATTAGATGTCAGATAAAATAGTCACGAAGGAAACTGTTACGCAAAGTTTTCCTGAAAATGAACAAGAAATGGTCTTAATTGCTGTTTTTTGTTCAATAAAGAGGAAATACCGCTCAAATTTTTGTAACTTGACTAAAAAAACTGTGTGATATTCAGATGATTTTAACAGCGAGAAAATTAGAAACTTGCTTGCCGACTCTGAAACCTTCCTTCGATAAAAAACTGAAACCGTATGTGGTCTATAAGGTTACTTGTAAGGGATGTAGTTCTATCTATGTTGGCCAAGCCAGCCGACATATTATCACTAGAATTTCGGAGCATCAAAAAAATATCCCCTATGGGACAACACCTCGATGAAAGCTGTGGTACAACGCATAATTTTGAATGGGAGATTCTGGATGCATTTCGCGTGGTTAATAGACTGATGATAAAAAAAGAAGTACATCAAAAGGCTGAAACCGCTACAAAACACGCGCGATAAATACCGTGGGCAGGAATTGATATTGAAGTAATAGTTCAAATGCAAAAGTTTTGACCTATGAAAATCAAAAAAATATTCTAATACCTGTTAATTTAAATTTTTGTCTAGCCTAACACTACAGGAGAACAACAGAATGGAATGGAAGTAAAAACCATTTCGTGGGTGAAGAATTCAATAAACCCGGGAAATTCAAAAAACTTCGGAATAAAGATTGAATTATTTTTGTTGTAATAAATGTATATAAAGTGTTGTAAATATGTTTTTAACTGAAAATGGTTTCATAAATCCGTTGAAATTCTAACACATTTTTTAGAGTTTGAATGATAAAGTCAAAAAAAATTATATACATCGTAGTGCGGGAATTGACATTGAATTTATAGTTCAAATGCAAAAGATTTGACTTTTCAAATTCAAAAAATATTCTGGTGCATGTTAATTTGAATTTTTTTCTGCACAAATACTACAGGATAACAACAGATTGGAATGAGAGTAAAAATTTTTTCTCGGGGAAAAAACAAAACACCTGGGAATTTTAAATTCTCCGGAATAAAAATTGAATTAGTTTTGGTGTAATAAATGTAATTAAACTGTTGTAAATATCATTGTAACTGTAAATAATTTCAAAAATTTGCTTTTATATTAACAAATTTCTTAAGATTTGGTAGAAAAAGTCAAAGGCAAACCTACACTTTTTGTAGTACGGGAAATGAGATTGAAGTAATGCTTCAAATGCAAAAGATTTGACTTTTGAAATTCAAAAAATATTGCGGTACAGGTTAATTTAAGTTTCTGTCTGCCCAAATACTACAGGATAACAACAGATTGGAATGAGAGAAAAAAAACTCCTTCTCAGGAAAAGAAAACAATGTACCCGGGAAATTCAAAAACTCCGGAATAATGGTTGAAATAATTTTAGTGTAATAAGATTAAATAAAATGTTGTAAATTTGTTCTTAACTGAAAATGGTATTAAAAATTCGTTGTTATTTTAACACATTTCTTAGAATTTGGTAGATAAAATCAAAGGCAAATTTATATACTTTGTAGTACGGGAATTGACATTGAAGTAATAGTCGAAAAGCAGAAAATGTGACATTTGAAATTCAAAAAATTTTCGGGACAGGTTAATTCGAAGTTTTGTCTACCCAAAAACTAAAGGATAACAACAGACGGGAATGAAAGTAACAACTCCTTCTTGGGAAAAAAATAAAATACCCGGCAATTTTCAAAATATCCAGAAAAAAGATTGAGTTATTTTTTTTGAAATAAATGTATATAAACTGTTGTAAATATGATTTTAACTGTAAAGAATTTCAAAAATTTGTTACTTTAACACATTTCTTAGAAATTGATAGATAAAGTAAAAGACGAATATATACACTTTGTAAATCATTTTACTTGATTGTTAAACTTGACCATGAACGCAATGTTTGAAAATGATCGTTTTCTTTTTATATCAATATAAAATTTTAATTGACATTCCCTTCTTCTCTGCAGCATAAAATACACTCAACTGTTTTTTCAGTCTATTTTCAATATAGTTGTGCCAATTCATGTCAGCACTCACGTTAACTCCTGGATTTCTAATTGAATTGATTCGCTCACCCTGAAGGAAAAAAGGGGCTTTGCGAACATTCGAAAGTCATTTGGCTTCTCTTGTCGGCAGCTAAACACATTTTGTTGTCCTTAACCTATAGTAGAGGGAAGAAAGGTCAGTTTTATTTTCACTTGTTTTGTTAATCATTGAAATTGTAAATGTGTCGGAGAAAAGAAAAAAGTTTGCCGAACATAGAAACTCAGATAAGTCAATTATAAAATCACACAACAAAATTTGCCCGAGGAGGGCCTCTTGTTCTTTCCCTTCAAAACTGAAGAACGGATATTGTCGTCTGGCTCCTACTGGTTTCAGCTCTGGAGATAATCGAACACTTAGTAGAAAACCTACAATCAATTTGACCTGGATTACTCAAGATTTCTGGTGGGAACTGTATCAACAGATTTGGAGAAGTCATTCTGGAAGGCTATGATATCTTTTGTCACGTATAGGTCCAGTTTTGCTCGCATTTGGTTGAGAAAACTTAGCATATTGGTTACAAACGATCTCCATTTCATAATACGGTGGTAAATTTCTCTCAGAGTTGTGTTAATTCGAATTTTCGTCTAGCCTAATACTACAAGATAACAACAGATTGGAATGGAAGTAAAAACCGTTTCGTGGGCGAAGAAATCCATAAACCCGGGAAATTAAAAAAACTTTGGAATAAAGATTGAATTATTTTTGGTGTAATAAATGTATATAAAGTGTTGTTAATATGTTCCTAAATGAAAATGGTTTCAAAAATTCGTTGATATTATAACACATCTTAGAATTTGATTGATAAAGTCAGAAAAAATTTATTACTTCGTAGTACGGGAATTGACATTGAAGTAATAGTTCAAATGCAGAATATTTGACTTTTGAAATCTAAAAACTATTCTGGTACGTTGTTAATTCGAATTTTTGTCTACCCAAATACTACAGGATAACAACAGATTGGAATGAGAAAGGCTGAAACCGCTACAAAACACGCGCGATAAATACCGTGGACAGGAATTGATATTGAAGTAGTAGTTCAAATGCAAAATATGTGATCTATGAAAATCAAAAAAATATTCTCCTACAGGAGAACAACAGATTAGAATAGAAGTAAAAACCGTTTCATGGGTGAAGAAATCAATAGAAGAAATCTTGAGAAAACTTAGCATATTGGTTACGAATGATCTCCATTCCGTAATACGGTGGTAAATTTCACTCAGAGTTGTGTTAATTCGAGTTTTTGTCTAGCCTAATACTACAGGATAGCAACAGATTGGAATGGAAGAAAAAACTGCTTCGTAGGTGCAGAAAACAATATACCCGGAAATTCAAAAACTCTTGATTAAAAATTGAATCCATTTTAATGTAATAAGTGTAAATGAATTCACAGAAAACAGATGAAAACATTTGAAAAAATTAGAACACAGATGGAACCAAAAGGAACAGAAATGTCAGTGGAACACGGCTCATAGAACAATGAAAACGTCAAAACAGAGGGGGCCCGTCCCTTTATAGGGTATTCTGGCAATTCGCGGTCCTCAAGTCAACTTTTATTTACATGTATAAATTCTGAAATAATTGAACTGTTTGATGGTATTCTATTACTTAAAGGAAGGATTCCATGATATTGTTGTTGTTGTAGTGAATTCGCAGCTTTGCTGCTGGGTGTTGCACAAATTCCTCTTCTAAAACAGAGTTCTCTTTTTTCTGCGACAGCCGCAATTACACAATATTTGCCTTGTGCAGATCTTATTTTCCCCATATCATCTTCAAAAGTCGGTTTTTTAGACTAGCCAGCTTGGTAAATTGCACCTGTTAGTTCAAACTATTCATATTGTTCGGCATGTTCTGTCAAAAGGTCTCCACGAAATTCGGCAATTCAAACAATTCGCATCTGTTCATCCCTCAGGAATTTTATAAATGACATCTGATGTTCTAAGTTTGGCAACCCTTTTTTATTTGCCGACAATTTTAAAATTTTTAATGATTAACAAAACAAGTGAAATTAAAATTGATCTTTCTTCACTCAACTATAGGTCAAGGAAAACAAAATATGTTTAGCCGCCGACATTCCAATATTCGCAAAGCAGCTTTTTTCCTCCATATATGCAAGTCAAATTTAATTTTTAGAGATCAACTCATATAAATATGAGCCCTGTTCTACAAAAAGCTTTATCCTCATTTTGAACACTTCAGCAAAACAAACTTATCAGAGATCCAGGAGTTAACGTGAGTTCTGACATTGGCACAACTATATTGAAAATAGACCGAAGAAAGCGATGAATTTATTTTATGCCGCAGAGAAGAAAGGATTGTCAATTATAATTTTATATTGATATAAAACGAAACGATCATTTTCAAACATTGCGTTCATGGTCAAGTTTATAAATCCAGTAAAAAGATTTTCAAAGTGTATATACTCGTCTTTGATTTTATCTGTCAAATTCTAAGAAAAGTGTTAAAATAACAAATTTTGAAAATATTTACGGTTAAAATCATATTTACAACAGTTCATTTACATTTATTTCACAAAAATTAAATCAATCTTAATTCTGGAGATTTTGAAATTTCCCGGGTATAACGTTTTCTTTTCCCGAGAAGGAGCTTTTACTTTCATTCTTATCTGTTGTTATCCTGTAGTTTTTGGCTGAACAAAAATTCGAATTAACATGTAGCCGAAAATTTTCTGAATTTCAAAAGTCAAATCTTTTTCATTTCAACTATTAATTTAATGTCAATTCCCGTACTAAAAAGTATATAAATGTGTCCTTGACTTTATCTACCAAATTCTGAAAACAAGTGTTAATATAACAACAAGTTTTTGAAATTGTTTATTTATAATTATTATTATTACTATTATTATTATTATTATTATTATTATTATTATTATTATTATTATTATTATTATTATTATTATTATTATTATTTTTATTAATATTATTATTATTATTATTATTATAATTATTATTATTATTATTATTATTATTATTATTCTTATAATAATAATAATTATTATTATTATTTTTGCTTTTAATATTATTATTATTACTATTAATATTATTATTATTATTATTTTCATTATTATTATTATTATTATTATTATTAATTTTATTATTATTATTACTTTTAATAATATTGTTTTTATTATTATTATTATTATTATTATTATTATTATTATTATTATTATTATTATAACCTTTATTATTATTAAAATTATTATTATTATTAATATTATTATTATTATTATTATTATTGTTATTATTATTATTATTATTATTATTATTATTGTTATTATTATTATTATTATTATTATTAGTATTATTATTATTATTATTATTATTATTATTATTATTTTTATTATTATTATTATTACTTTTAGTATTAGTATTATTATTATTATTATTGATATTATTATTATTATTATGATTATTATTATTATTAATATTATTATTATTATTATTATTATTATTATTGTAATTATTATCATTATTATTATTATTATTATTATTATTATTATTTTTACTTTTATTACTGTTAATATTATTATTATTATTATTATTATTATTATTATTATTATTATTATTATTATTATTATTGTTTTCGTTATTACTATTATAATTATTATTATTATTATTATTATTATTACTATTATTGTGGTGGAGGATGTATGAAACCAAGTATAACACCTACTATTATAAACACTGTTAAACTATTTTACTAGTATTATCATTCCATATGGAATGCAGTATCGTTGTGTTAGAACTTTGTTACACTGTTGCAGCAAATTTACTTACTCATGAACTTAATATTTTCGTTGTATACATAAACTGTGAATCCTTATGGAGGGGTGTTTTCTGTCACATAAGTTTATGCTAAAGTTGCGAGAATGAAGCAAAGCGCTTTTTGCCAAACTGAATAGTGAAAAACAGTCTGAATTGACTCTTCGCAACTACCGTTATTGACTCCTCGCAACTAACAATTCCCACATCCGGTATTCATCGCCTGTACTTAGTTGCAGTTTCATTTTTTCGGTACGCCCAACAGCAGAGGCGATTTGGCATTCTTAGATCTCAACATAAACGTAAACGATAAAAAATTAGCTGTCATCGGTGTTAAAAATTAACTAATGTTGTTATAAAAAAATTTCCGTAGCTGTGCATCGTTGCAACCTAAGGACAATATAATTCAGGGGACAGTACATAAAATTTTCAATGCAACCAGTGATTGACAATTATCTGATGTAATTCTCAAGAATAATCAAGAGATCTGGACTGAAAATCAGTATCCAACCGAGTGGACTTCCAGTATTGTTAATTAGACGTTAGATAAAATAGTCACGAAGGAAAATGTTACGCAATGTTTCCCTGAAAATTAACAAAAAAAGGTCTTAATTGCTGTTTTTTGTTCAATAAAGGGGTAATACCGCTCAAATTTTTGCAACTTGACTGTTAGGAAATTAGGACTCTGAAAATTAGGACTCTGAAATTTTCTTTTGATAAAAAACTGAAATCGTATGTGGTCTATAAAGTTACTTGTAAGGGATGTAGTTCTATCTATGTTGGCCAAAACAGCCGACATATTATCACAAAAATTTCGGAACATCAAAGAAATATCCCCTATGGGACAACACCTCGATGAAAGCTGTGGTACAACGCATAATTTTGAATGGGAGATTCTGGATGCATTTCGCGTGGTTAATAGACTGATGATAAAAAAAGAAGTACATCAAAAGGCTGAAACCGCTACAAAACACGCGCGATAAATACCGTGGACAGGAATTGATATTGAAGTAGTAGTTCAATTGCAAAATATGTGACCTATGAAAATCAAAAAAATATTCCGATACCTGTTAATTAAAATTTTTGTCTAGCCTAACACTACAGGAGAACAACAGATTAGAATGGAAGTAAAAACCAATTCATGGGTGAAGAAATCAATAAACCCGGGAAATTCAAAAAACTTCGGAATAAAGATTGAATTTTTTTTGGTGTAATAAATGTATATAAAGTGTTGTAAATATGTTTTTAACTGAAAATGGTTTCAAAAATTCGCTTAAATTGTAAAACATTTCTTAGAGTTTGATTGATAAAGTCAAAAAAATTATTTGCTTCGTAGTACGAGAATTGACATTGAACTAATAGTTCAAATGCAGAAGATTTGACTTTTGAAATTCAAAAAATATTCTGGTACTTTGTTAATTCGAATTTTTGTCTACCCAAACACTACAGGATAACAACAGATTGGAATGGGAATTAATCTCCTTCTCAGGAAAAGAAAAGAATACACCCGGGAAATTCAAAAATTCCGGGATAAAGATTGAATTATTTTTAGAGTAATAAATGTAAATAAAATGTTTTTAAAATGTTCCTATTTGAAAATATATTTAAAGATTTGTTGTTTTTTAACACATTTCTTCGAGTTTGTTCGATAAAGTTATAGACAAATTTATATGCTCAGTAATACGGGAATTGACTTTGAAGTAATAATTGAAAAGCAAAAGATGTGACATTTGAAATTCAAAACATTTTCGGGTACATGTTAATTCGAAGTCTTGTCTACTCAAAAACTAAATGATAACAACAGACGGGAATGAAAGTAAAAACTCCTTCTTGGGAAAAAAACAATATACCCGGGAAATATCAAAAACTCCAGAATTAAGATTGAGTTATTTTTATTGAAATAAATTTATATAAACTGTTGAAATATTATTTTAACTGTAACTAATTTCGAAAAATTGTTGTTATTTTAACACATTTCTTAGAAAATGATATATAAATTCAAAGACGAGTATATACACTTTGTAAATCATTTTACTTGATTGTTTTACCTGACCATGAACGCAATGATTGAAAAAGATTGTTTCTTTTTATATCAATATAAAGTTTTAATTGACATTCCTTTCTTTTCTGCAGCATAAAATACCCTCATCGCTTTTTTCAGTCTATTTTCAATATAGTTGTGCCAATTCATGTCAGCACTCACCTTAACTCCTGGATCTCTAACTAAATTGTTTCGCTTGAGTGGCTCACCTTGAAGGTAAAAAGCGGCTTTGCGAACATTCGAAAGTCATTTCGCTTCTCTTGTCGGCAGCTAAACACATTTTGTTGTCCTTGACCTATAGTTGAGGGAAGAAAGATCAATTTTATTTTCACTTGTTTTGTTAATCATTGAAATTGTAAATGTGTCGGAAAATAGAAAAAAGTTTGCCGAACATTGAAACTCAGATAAGTCATTTATAAAATCACACAACAAAAGATGCCCAAGGAGGGCCTCTTGTTCGTTCCCTTCAACATTGAAGAACTGATATTGTCGTCTGACTCCTACTGGTTTCAACTCTGGAAATAATCGAACACCACCTTTAGTAGAAAACCTACAACTTCAATTTGACCTGGATTACTCAAAATTTCTGGTGGGAACTGTTTCAACAGATTTGGAGGAGAAGTCATTGTGGAAGGCTATGATATCTTTTGTCACGTATAGGTCCAGTTTTGCTCGCATTTGCTTGAGAAAACTTAGCATATTGGTTACAAACGATCTCCATTACATAATACGGTGGTAAATTTCTCTCAGAGTTGTGTTAATTTGAATTTTTGTCTAGCCTAATACTACAAGATAACAACAGATTGGAATGGAAGTAAAAACTGTTTCGTGGGCGAAGAAATCCATAAACCCGGGAAATTAAAAAAACTTTGGAATAAAGATTGAATTATTTTTGGTGTAATAAATGTATATAAAGTGTTGTTAATATGTTCTTAAATGAAAATGGTTTCAAAAATTCGTTGATATTATAACACATATCTTAGAATTTGATTGATAAAGTCAGAATAAATTTATTACTTCGTAGTACGGGAAATGACATTGAAGTAATAGTTCAAATGCAGAATATTTGACTTTTGAAATCCAAAGACTATTCTGGTACGTTGTTAATTCGAATTTTTGTCTACCCAAATAATACAGGATAACAAAAGATTGGAACGAGAAAAAAATTCTTTCTCGGGAAAAAACAAGACACCTGGGAATATTAAATTCTCCGGAATAAAAATTGAATTAGTTTTGGTGTAATAAAAGTAATTAAACTGTGGTAAATATCATTGTAACTGTAAATAATTTCAATCATTTGTTGTTATATTAACACATTTCTTAGGATTTGGTAGAAAAAGTCAGAAAAAATTTATTACTTCGTAGTACGGGAATTGACATTGAAGTAATAGTTCAAATGCAGAATATTTGACTTTTGAAATCCAAAGACTATTCTGGTACGTTGTTAATTCGAATTTTTGTCTACCCAAATAATACAGGATAACAAAAGATTGGAATGAGAAAAAAATTCTTTCTCGGGAAAAAACAAAACACCTGGGAATATTAAATTCTCCGGAATAAAAATTGAATTAGTTTTGGTGTAATAAAAGTAATTAAACTGTGGTAAATATCATTGTAACTGTAAATAATTTCAATCATTTGTTGTTATATTAACACATTTCTTAGGATTTGGTAGAAAAAGTCAGAAAAAATTTATTACTTCGTAGTACGGGAATTGACATTGAAGTAATAGTTCAAATGCAGAATATTTGACTTTTGAAATCCAAAAACTATTCTGGTACGTTGTTAATTCGAATTTTGGTCTACCCAAATACTACAGGATAACAACAGATTGGAATGAGAAAGGCTGAAACCGCTACAAAACACGCGCGATAAATACCGTGGACAGGAATTGATATTGAAGTAGTAGTTCAAATGCAAAATATGTGACCTATGAAAATCAAAAAAATATTCTCCTACAGGAGAACAACAGATTAGAATGGAAGTAAAAACCATTTCATGGGTGAAGAAATCAATAAAAGAAATCTTGAGAAAACTTAGCATGTTGGTTACGAATGATCTCCATTCCGTAATACGGTGGTAAATTTCTCTCAGAGTTGTGTTAATTCGAGTTTTTTTCTAGCCTAATACTACAGGATAGCAACAGATTGGAATGGAAGTAAAAACTGTTTGGTAGGCGAAGAAAACAATATACCCGGAAGTTCAAAAACTCTTGAATAAAAATTGACTTAAAAAAATTTGTTGATAGTTTAACACATTTCTTAGAAATTGATTGATAAAGTCGATACTTTTTTCATATACTTCGTAGTACAGGAATTGACATTGAAGTAATAGTTCAAATGCAGTAGATTTGACTTTTGAAATTCAAAAAATTTTCTGGTACATATTTTTTCGAATTTTTGTTTAATCAAATACTACAGGATAACAACAGATTGGAATGACAGTAAAAACTCTTTTTCAGAAAAAGAACACAATATACCCGGGAATTTCAAAAACTCCGGAATAATGGTTGAATTAATTTTAGTGTAATAATTTTAAATAAAATGTTGTAAATTTGTTCTTAACTGAAAATGGTTTTAAAAATTCGTTGTTATTTTAACACATTTCTTAAAATTGTGTAGATAAAATCAAAGGCAAACTTATATACTTTGTAGTACGGGAAATGAGATTGAATTAATGGTTTAAATGCAAAAGAGCTGACTTTTGAAATTCAAAAAATATTCCAGTACAGGTTAATTTAATTTTCTGTCGGCCCAAACACTACAGGATATGAACAGATTGGAATGAGAGAAAAAACTCCTTCTCCGAAGAAGAAAACAATAAACCCGGGAATTTCAAAAATTCCGGAATAAAGATTGAATTAATTTTATAGTAATTAATGTAAATAAAATATTGTAGGAATGTTCTTGACTGAAAAGAGTTTCAAAATTTAGTTGTTATTTTAACACATTTCATAAAACTTTACAGATAAAGTTAAAGACAAATTTATATTTTCTGTATTACGGGAATTGAAATTGAAGTTATAGTTCAAATGCAGAAGATTTGACTTTTGATATTCAATAAAAAATTCTGGTACATGTTAATTCTACCCAATTTTTACAGGTTAACAACAGATTGGAATGGGAGTAAAAATTATTTCTCAGGAAAAGAAAACAAAATACCCGGGAGTTTCAAAAACTATTGAATAAAAATTGAATCATTTTTATTTTAAAAAGTGTAAATATTTTGTTGCAAATTTGTTCGTAACCGAAAATGGTTTCAAAAATTTGTTGCTTTTTTAACACATTTCTTAGAATTTGGTAGACAATGTCAGAGACAAATATATATACTTTGTAGTACGGGAATTGACATTGAAGTAATAGTTCAAATGCAGAAAATTTGACTTTTGAAATTCAAAAAATATTCCAGTACAGGTTAATTTAATTTTCTGTCTGCCCAAACACTACAGGATAAGAACAGATTGGAATAAGAAAAAAAACTCCTTCTCAGGAAAGAAAACAATGTACCCGGGAAATTCAAAAACTCCGGGATAAAGATTGAATTAATTTTAGTGTAATAAATGTAATTAAAATGTCTTATAAATGTTGCGTATTGAAAATAGTTTCAAAAACTTGTTGTTATTTTTACACATTTCTTCGAGTTTGATTGATAAAATCATAGACAAATTTATATACTTTATAGTACGGGAATTGACATTGAAGTAATATTTCAAATGCAACAGATTTGAATTTCGAAATTCAAAACATATTCTGGTACATGTTAATTCGAATTTTTTTCTACCTAAATACTACAGGATAACAACAGATTGGAGTGAGAGAAAAAACTCCTTCTCCGAAAAAAAACAATATACCCGGGAATTTCAAAAATTCCGAAATAAAGATTGAATTAATTTTATAGTAATTAATGTAAATAAAATATTGTAGAAATGTTCTTAACTGAAAATAGTTTCAAAATTTAGTTGTTATTTTAACACATTTCATAAAATTTGACAGATAAAGTTAAAGACAAATTTATATTTTCTGTATTACGGGAATTGAAATTGAAGTTATAGTTCAAATGCAGAAGATTTGACTTTTGATATTCAATAAAAAATTCTGGTACATGTTAATTCTACCCAATTTTTACAGGTTAACAACAGATTGGAATGGGAGTAAAAATTATTTCTCAGGAAAAGAAAACAAAATACCCGGGAGTTTCAAAAACTATTGAATAAAAATTGAATCATTTTTATTATAAAAAGTGTAAATATTTTGTTGCAAATTTGTTCGTAACCGAAAATGGTTTCAAAAATTCGTTGCTTTTTTAACACATTTCTTAGAATTTGGTAGACAATGTCAGAGACAAATATATATACTTTGTAGTACGGGAATTGACATTGAAGTAATAGTTCAAATGCAGAAAATTTGACTTTTGAAATTCAAAAAAAATATTCCAGTACAGGTTAATTTAATTTTCTGTCTGCCCAAACACTACAGGATAAGAACAGATTGGAATAAGAAAAAAAACTCCTTCTCAGGAAAGAAAACAATGTACCCGGGAAATTCAAAAACTCCGGGATAAAGATTGAATTAATTTTAGTGTAATAAATGTAATTAAAATGTCTTATAAATGTTGCGTATTGAAAATAGTTTCAAAAACTTGTTGTTATTTTTACACATTTCTTCGAGTTTGATTGATAAAATCATAGACAAATTTATATACTTTATAGTACGGGAATTGACATTGAAGTAATATTTCAAATGCAACAGATTTGAATTTCGAAATTCAAAACATATTCTGGTACATGTTAATTCGAATTTTTTTCTACCTAAATACTACAGGATAACAACAGATTGGAGTGAGAGAAAAAACTCCTTCTCCGAAAAAAAAAACAATATACCCGGGAATTTCAAAAATTCCGAAATAAAGATTGAATTAATTTTATAGTAATTAATGTAAATAAAATATTGTAGAAATGTTCTTAACTGAAAATAGTTTCAAAATTTAGTTGTTATTTTAACACATTTCATAAAATTTGACAGATAAAGTTAAAGACAAATTTATGTTTTCTGTATTACGGGAATTGAAATTGAAGTTATAGTTCAAATGCAGAAGATTTGCCTTTTGATATTCAAAAATAATTCTGGTACATGTTAATTCGAATTTTTGTCTACCCAAAATTTACAGGTTAACAACAGATTGGAATGGGAGTAAAAATTCTTTCTCAGGAAAAGAAAACAAAATACCCGGGAATTTCAAAAGTTATTGAATAAAAATTGAATCATTTTTATTATAATAAGTATAAATATAGTGTTGTAAATTTGTTCGTAACCGAAAATGGTTTCAAAAATTCGTTGCTTTTTTAACACATTTCTTAGAATTTGGTAGACAAAGTCAGAGACAAATATATATACTTTGTAGTACGGGAATTGACATTGAAGTAATAGTTCAAATGCAAAAAATTTGACTTTTGAAATTCAAAAATTATTCTGGTACATGTTATTTCGAAATTTTGTCTACCCAAATACTACAGGATAACAACAGATTGGAATGAGAGTAAAAATTTTTTCTCTGGGAAACAACAAAAACACCTGGGAGTTTTTAAATTCTCCGGAATAAAAATTGAATTAGTTTTGGTGTAATGAATGTAATTAAACTGTTGTAAATATCATTGTAACTTTGAATAATTTCAATAATTTGTTGTTATTTTAACACATTTCTTAAGATTTGGTAGAAAAAGTCAAAGGCAAACTTATATACTTTGTAGTACGGGAAATGAGATTGAAGTAATGATTCAAATGCAAAAGGTTTGACCTTTGAAATTCAAAAAATATTCCAGTACAGGTTAATTTAATTTTCTGTCTGCGCAAACACTACCGGATAACAACAGATTGGAATGAGAGAAAAAATTCCTTCTCAGGAAAAGAAAACAATGTACCCGGGAAATTCAAAAACTCCGGGATAACGATTGAATTAATTTTAGTGTAATAAATGTAATTAAAATGTCTTATAAATGTTCCTAATTGAAAATCGTTTCAAAAAGTTGTTGTTATTTTTACACATTTCTTCGAGTTTGACTGATAAAATCATAGACAAGTTTATATACTTTGTAGTACGGGAATTGACATTGAAGAATTAGTTCAAATGCAAAAGATTTAACTTTTCAATTTCAAAACATATTCTGGTACATGTTAATTCGAATTTTTTTCTACCCAAATACTATAAGATAACAACAGATTGGAGTGAGAGAAAAACTCCTTCTCCGGAAAAGAAAACAATATACCCGGTAATTTCTAAAATTTCGGAATAAAGATTCATTTTGTAGAATAAAGATTAATTTTGTAGTAATAAATGTAAATAAAATAGTGTAGAAATGTTCAAATTCGTTGTTATTTTAACCCAATTCATAAAATTTGACAGATAAAGTCAAAGACAAATTTATATTTTCTGTAGTACGGGAATTGAAATTGAAGTTATAGTTCAAATGCAGAAGATTTTTGTTTGAAATTCAAAAAATATTCTGGTACAGGTTATTTCGAAAATTTTTCTACCCAAATACTACAGGATAACAACAGATTTGAGTGAGAGAAAAAACTCCTTCTCCGGAAAAAAACAATATACCCGGTAATTTCAAAAATTTCGGAATAAAGATTGAATTAATTTTGTAGTAATAAATGTAAATAAAATATTGTAGAACTGTTCTTAGTTGAAAACATTTTCAAAAATTCGTTGTTATCTTAACACAATTCATAAAATTTGACAGATAAAGTCAAAGACAAATTTATATTTTCTGTAGTACGGGAATTGAAATTGAAGTTATAGTTCAAATGCAGAAGATTTGGCTTTTGAAATTCAAAAAATATTCTGGTACAGGTTATTTCGAAATTTTGTCTACCCAAATACTACAAGATAACAACAGATTGGAATGAAGAAAAAATCCTTCTCTTGAAAAGAAAACAATATACCAGGTAATTTCAAAAATTCCAGAAAAAAGATTGAATTATTTTTGTAGTAATAAATGTAAATAAAATATTGTAGAAATGTTTTTAACTCAAAATAGTTTCAAAATTTAGTTTTTATTTTAACACATTTCATAAAATTTGACAGATAAAGTCAAAGATAAATTTATATTTTCTGTATTACGGGAATTGAAATGGAAGTTATAGTTCAAATGCAGAAGATTTGACTTTTGAAATTCAAAAAAATTTCTGGTACATGTTAATTAGAATTTTTGTCTACCCAAATTTTACAGGTTAACAACAGATTGGAATGAGAAAAAAATCTTTCTCAGGAAAAGAACACAATAAACTCGGGAATTTCAAAAACTCCGGAAAAAAGATTGAGTTAATTTTAGGGTAATAAAGGTAATTAAAATTTAAAAATGTTCTTAACTGATAATAGATTCAAATATTCGTTGTTATTTTAACACTTTTCTTAAAATTTGACGGATAAAGTCAAAGATAATTTTTTTTGTAGTACGGGAATTGACATTGAAGTTATAGTTCAAATGCAGTAGATTTGACTTTTGAAATTCAAAAAATTTTCTGGTACATGAATTTTTGTCTAACCAAATACTACAGGATAACAACAGATTGGAATGACAGTAAAAACTCTTTTTCAGAAAAAGAACACAATTTACCCGGGAATTTCAAAAACTCCGGAATAATGGTTGAATTAATTTTAGTGTAATAATTTTAAATAAAATGTTGTAAATTTGTTCTTAACTGAAAGTGGTTTTAAAAATTCGTTGTTAATTTAACACATTTCTTAAAATTGTGTAGATAAAATCAAAGGCAAACCTATACACTTTGTAGTACGGGAAATGAGATTGAAGTAATGCTTCAAATGCAAAAGATTGGACTTTTGAAATTCAAAAAATATTTCGGTACAGGTTAATTAAGTTTCTGTCTGCCCAAATACTACAGGATAACAACAGATTGGAATGAGAGAAAAAACTCCTTCTCAGGAAAAGAAAACAATGTACCCGGGAAATTCAAAAACTCCGGAATAATGGTTGAATTAATTTTAGTCTAATAAATTTAAGTAAAATGTTGTAAATTTGTTCTTAACTGAAAATGGTTTTAAAAATTTGTTGTTATTTTAACACATTTCTTAGAAAAAGATAGATGAATCAAAGACGAGTATATACACGTGGTAAATCATTTCACTTGATTGTTATACCTGACCATGAACGCAATGATTGAAAAAGATCGTTTCTTTGTATATCAATATAAGTTTTGACATTCCTTTCTTCTCTGCAGCCTAAAATACCCTCATCGCTTTTTTCAGTCTATTTTCAATATAGTTGTGCCAATTCATTTTAGCACTCACGCTAAATCCTGGATCACTAATTAAATTGTTTTGCTGGAGTGGCTCACCTTGGAGGAAAAAAGCGGCTTTGCGGACATTCGAAAATCATTTCACTTCTCTTGTCCTCAGCTAAACATATTTTGTTGTGCTTGACCTATAATTGAGGGAAGAAAGATCAATTTTAATTTCACTTGTTTTGTTAATCATTGAAATTGTAAATGTGTCGGAAAATAGAAAAAAGTTTGCCGAACATCGAAACTCAGATAAGTCATTTATAAAATCACACAACAAAAGATGCCCAAGGAGGGCCTCTTGTTCGTTCCCTTCAACATTGAAGAACTGATATTGTCGTCTGACTCCTACTGGTTTCAGCTCTGGAAATAATCGAACACCACCTTTAGTAGAAAACCTACAACTTCAATTTGACCTGGATTACTCAAAATTTCTGGTGGGAACTGTTTCAACAGATTTGGAGGAGAATTCATTGTGGAAGGCTATGATATCTTTGGTCACGTATAGGTCCAGTTTTGCTCGCATTTGCTTGAGTAAACGTAGCATATTGGTTACGAATGATCTCCATTCCGTAATAAGGTGGTATATTTCTCTCAGAGTTGTGTTAATTCGAGTTTTTGTCTAGCCTAATACTACAGGATAGCAACAGATTGGAATGAAAGTAAAAACTGTTTGGTAGGCGAAGAAAACAATATACCCGGAAGTTCAAAAACTCTTGAATAAAAATTGACTTAAAAAAAATTCGTTGATAGTTTAACACATTTCTTAGAAATTGATTGATAAAGTCGAAACCTTTTTTATATACTTCGTAGTACAGGAATTGACATTGAAGTAATAGTTCAAATGCAGAAGATTTGACTTTTGAAATTGAAGAAATAATCTGGTAAATGTTAATTCGAATTTTTGTCTACCCAAATACTACAGGATAACAACAAATTGGAATGAGAGTAAAAGTTTTTTCTCGGGAAAAAAATAAAATACGGGAATTGACATTGATGAAATAGTTCAAATGTTCTTATGAAATAGTTCAAACCGTTACGAATGATCTCCGTTCCATAATACGGTGGTAAATATCTCTCAGAGTTGTGTTAATTCAAAATTTTGTCTAGACTAATAGTACAGGACAGCAACAGACTGGAATGGAAGTAAAAATTGTTTGGTAGGTGAAGAAAACAATATACCGCGAAATTCAAAACTCTTGAATAAGAATTGAATCAATTTTATTGTAATAAGTGTGAATAAATTGTTGTGAGGTTATTCCAAACTGAAATTGGTTTTAAAATTCCGTTGTTATTTTAACACTTTTCTCAGAATTTGGTAGATAAAGTTACAGACAAATATATGTACTTTGTTGTACGGGAATTGACATTGAAGTTATATTTCAAATGCAAAAGATATGACTATTGAAATTCAAAAAATATTCTGGAACATTCTAATTCAAATTTTTGTCTACCCAGATACTACAGGATAATAACAGATTGGAATGAGAAAAAACTCCTTCTCAGAAAAAGAAAACAATACGCCCGGGAAATTCAAAAACTCCGGGAAAAAAATTGAATTAATTTTAGTGTAATAAATATGAATAAAATGTTTTAAAATCGTTCCTAATTGAAAATAGTTTCAAAAATTCGTTTTTATTTTAAAACATTTCTTCGCGTTTGATCGATAAAGTCATAGAAAAATTTATATAATTTGTAGTACGGGAATTGACATTGAAGAAATAGTTCAAATGCAAAGAATTTGACTAATGAAATTCAAAAAATGTTCTGATACCTGTTAATTCAAATTTCTGTCTAGCCTAATACTAGAGGATAACAACAGATTGGAATGGAAGTAAAAACTGTTTCGTACGTGAAGAAAACAATATACTCGGGAAATTCAAAAAACTTTGGAATAAAGGTTGAATTATTTTTGGTGTTAAAAATGTATATAAAGTGTTGTAAATATGTTTTTAACTGAAATTAGTTTCAAAAATTCGTTGATAGTTTAACACATTTCTTAGAATTTGATTGATTAAGTCAAAACTTTTTTTATATATTTCGTAGTACGGGAATTGACATTGAAGCAACAGTTCAAATGCAGAAGATTGGATTTTTGAAATTCAAAAAATAATCTGGTATATGTTATTTCGAAATTTTGTCTACCCAAATACTACAGGATAACAACAGATTGGAATGAGAAAAAAATCTTTCTCAGGAAAAGAACACAATACACGCGGGCTATTCAAAAACTCCGGGATAAAGATTGAATTAATTTTAGTGTAATAAATTTGTATAAAATGTCGTGAACCTGTTCTTAACTGAAAATGGTTTCAAAAATTCGTTGTTATTTTAACACATTTTTTCGAGTTTGATCGATAAAGTCATAGACAAATTTAAATACTTTGTAGTATGGGAATTGACATTGATGAAATAGTTCAAATGCAGAAGATTTGACTTTTCAAATTGAAGAAATAATCTGGTACATGTTAATTCGAATTTTTGTCTACCCAAATACTACAGGATAACAACAAATTGGAATGAGAGTAAAAATTTTTTCTCGGGAAAAAACAAAATACCTGGGTATTTTAAAATCTCCGGAATAACATTTGAATTAGTTTTGGTCTAATAATTGTAATTAAACTGTTGTAAATATGATTGTAACTGTAAATAATTTTGAAATTTTTTGTTATATTAACACATTTCTTAGAATTTGGTACATAAAGTCAAAGACAATTTTATTTTTTGTAGTACGGGAATTGACATTGAAGTAATAGTTGAAAAGCAAAAGTTGTGACATTTGAAATTCAAAAAATATTCTGGTACATGTTATTTCGAAATTTTGTCTACCCAAATACTACAGGATAACAACAGATTGGAATGAGAAAAAAGTCTTTCTCAGGAAAAGAACACACTACACGCGGGATATTCAAAAACTCCGGGATAAAGATTGAATTAATTTTAGTGTAATAAATTTATATAAAACGTCGTGAACCTGTTCTTAACTGAAAATGGTTTCAAAAATTCGTTGTTATTTTAACATATTTTTTCGAGTTTGATCGATAAAGTCAAAGACAAATTTAAATACTTTGTAGTACGGGAATTGACATTGATGAAATAGTTCAAATGCAGAAGATTTGACTTTTCAAATTGAAGAAATAATCTGGTAAATGTTAATTCGAATTTTTGTCTACCCAAATACTACAGGATAACAACAAATTGGAATGAGAGTAAAAGTTTTTTCTCGGGAAAAAAATAAAATACCTGGGTATTTTAAAATCTCCGGAATAACATTTGAATTAGTTTTAGTGTAATAACTGTAATTAAACTGTTGTGAATATGATTGTAACGGTAAATAATTTTGAAATTTTTTGTTATATTAACACATTTCTTAGAATTTGGTACATAAAGTCAAAGACAATTTTATATTTCGTAGTACGGGAATTGACATTGAAGTAATAGTTCAAATGCAGAAGATTTGACTTTTGAAATTCAAAAAATATTCTGGTACATGTTATTTCGAAATTTTATCTAGCCTAATACTAGAGGATAGCAACAGATTGGAATGGAAGTAAAAACTGTTTCGTACGTGAAGAAAACAATATACTCGGGAAATTCAAAAAACTTTGGAATAAAGGTTGAATTATTTTTGGTGTTAAAAATGTATATAAAGTGTTGTAAATATGTTTTTAACTGAAATTAGTTTCAAAAATTCGTTGATAGTTTAACACATTTCTTAGAATTTGATTGATTAAGTCAAAACCTTTTTTATATATTTCGTAGTACGGGAATTGACATTGAAGTAACAGTTCAAATGCAGAAGATTGGATTTTTGAAATTCAAAAAATAATCTGGTATATGTTATTTCGAAATTTTGTCTACCCAAATACTACAGGATAACAACAGATTGGAATGAGAAAAAAATCTTTCTCAGGAAAAGAACACAATACACGCGGGCTATTCAAAAACTCCGGGATAAAGATTGAATTAATTTTAGTGTAATAAATTTGTATAAAATGTCGTGAACCTGTTCTTAACTGAAAATGGTTTCAAAAATTCGTTGTTATTTTAACACATTTTTTCGAGTTTGATCGATAAAGTCATAGAAAAATTTAAATACTTTGTAGTATGGGAATTGACATTGATGAAATAGTTCAAATGCAGAAGATTTGACTTTTCAAATTGAAGAAATAATCTGGTACATGTTAATTCGAATTTTTGTCTACCCAAATACTACAGGATAACAACAAATTGGAATGAGAGTAAAAATTTTTTCTCGGGAAAAAACAAAATACCTGGGTATTTTAAAATCTCCGGAATAACATTTGAATTAGTTTTGGTCTAATAATTGTAATTAAACTGTTGTAAATATGATTGTAACTGTAAATAATTTTGAAATTTTTTGTTATATTAACACATTTCTTAGAATTTGGTACATAAAGTCAAAGACAATTTTATTTTTTGTAGTACGGGAATTGACATTGAAGTAATAGTTGAAAAGCAAAAGTTGTGACATTTGAAATTCAAAAAATATTCTGGTACATGTTATTTCGAAATTTTGTCTACCCAAATACTACAGGATAACAACAGATTGGAATGAGAAAAAAGTCTTTCTCAGGAAAAGAACACAATACACGCGGGATATTCAAAAACTCCGGGATAAAGATTGAATTAATTTTAGTGTAATAAATTTATATAAAACGTCGTGAACCTGTTCTTAACTGAAAATGGTTTCAAAAATTCGTTGTTATTTTAACATATTTTTTCGAGTTTGATCGATAAAGTCATAGACAAATTTAAATACTTTGTAGTACGGGAATTGACATTGATGAAATAGTTCAAATGCAGAAGATTTGACTTTTCAAATTGAAGAAATAATCTGGTAAATGTTAATTCGAATTTTTGTCTACCCAAATACTACAGGATAACAACAAATTGGAATGAGAGTAAAAGTTTTTTCTCGGGAAAAAAATAAAATACCTGGGTATTTTAAAATCTCCGGAATAGCATTTGAATTAGTTTTAGTCTATTAACTGTAATTAAACTGTTGTGAATATGATTGTAACTGTAAATAATTTTGAAATTTTTTGTTATATTAATACATTTCTTAGAATTTGGTACATAAAATCAAAGACAATTTTATATTTCGTAGTACGGGAATTGACATTGAAGTAATAGTTCAAATGCAGAAGATTTGACTTTTGAAATTCAAAAAATATTCTGGTACATGTTATTTCGAAATTTTGTCTACTCAAATACTACAGGATAACAACAGATTGGAATGAGAAAAAAATCTTTCTCAGGAAAAGAACACAATACACGCGGGATATTCAAAAACTCCGGGATAAAGATTGAATTAATTTTAGTGTAATAAATTTATATAAAATGTCGTGAACCTGTTCTTAACTGAAAATAGTTTCAAAAATTCGTTGTTATTTTAACACATTTTTTCGAGTTTGATCGATAAAGTCATAGACAAGTTTAAATACTTTGTAGTACGGGAATTGACATTGATGAAATTGTTCAAATGCAGAAGATTTGACTTTTCAAAATGAAGAAATAATCTGGTACATGTTAATTCGAATTTTTGTCTACCCAAATACTACAGGATAACAACAAACTGGAATGAGAGTAAAATTTTTTTCTCGGGAACAACACAAAATACCTGGGTATTTTAAAATCTCCGGAATAACATTTGAATTAGTTTTGGTCTAATAATTGTAATTAAACTGTTGTGAATATGATTGTAACTGTAAATATTTTTGAAATTTTTTGTTATATTAACACATTTCTTAGAATTTTGTACATAAAGTCAAAGACAATTTTATATTTTGTAGTACGGGAATTGACATTGAAGTAATAGTTGAAAAGCAAAAGTTGTGACATTTGAAATTCAAAAAATATTCTGGTACATGTTATTTCGAAATTTTGTCTACCCAAATACTACAGGATAACAACAGATTGGAATGAGAAAAAAGTCTTTCTCAGGAAAAGAACACAATACACGCGGGATATTCAAAAACTCCGGGATAAAGATTGAATTAATTTTAGTGTAATAAATTTATATAAAATGTCGTGAACCTGTTCTTAACTGAAAATAGTTTCAAAAATTCGTTGTTATTTTAACACATTTTTTCGAGTTTGATCGATAAAGTCATAGACAAATTTAAATACGTTGTAGTACGGGAATTGACATTGATGAAATAGTTCAAATGCAGAAGATTTGACTTTTGAAATTCAAAAAATATTCTGGTACATGTTATTTCGAAATTTTGTCTACTCAAATACTACAGGATAACAACAGATTGGAATGCGAAAAAAATCTTTCTCAGGAAAAGAACACAATACACGCGGGATATTCAAAAACTCCGGGATAAAGATTGAATTAATTTTAGTGTAATAAATTTATATAAAATGTCGTGAACCTGTTCTTAACTGAAAATAGTTTCAAAAATTCGTTGTTATTTTAACACATTTTTTCGAGTTTGATCGATAAAGTCATAGACAAATTTAAATACTTTGTAGTACGGGAATTGACATTGATGAAATAGTTCAAATGCAGAAGATTTGACTTTTCAAATTGAAGAAATAATCTGGTACATGTTAATTCGAATTTTTGTCTACCCAAATACTACAGGATAACAACAAATTGGACTGAGAGTAAAATTTTTTTCTCGGGAGAAAAACAAAATACCTGGGAATTTTAAAATCTCCGGAATAACATTTGAATTAGTTTTGGTCTAATAATTGTAATTAAACTGTTGTAAATATGATTGTAACTGTAAATAATTTTGAAATTTTGTGTTATATTAACACATTTCTTAGAATTTGGTACATAAAGTCAAAGACAATTTTATATTTTGTAGTACGGGAATTGACGTTGAAGTAATAGTTGAAAAGCAAAAGTTGTGACATTTGAAATTCAAAAAATATTCTGGTACATGTTATTTCGAAATTTTGTCTACCCAAATACTACAGGATAACAACAGATTGGAATGAGAAAAAATCGTTCTCAGGAAAAGAACCCAATACACGCGGGATATTCAAAAACTGCGGGATAAAGATTGAATTAATTTTAGTGTAATAAATTTATATAAAATGTCGTGAAACTGTTCTTAACTGAAATTGGTTTCAAAAATTCGTTGTTATTTTAACACATTTTTCCGAGTTTGATCGATAAAGTCATAGACAAATTTAAATACTTTGTAGTACGAGAATTGACATTGATGAAATAGTTCAAATGCAGAAGATTTGACTTTTCAAATTGGAGAAATAATCTGGTACATGTTAATTCGAATTTTTGTCTACCCAAATACTACAGGATAACAACAAATTGGAATGAGAGTAAAAATTTTTTCTCGGGAAAAAAACAAAATACCTGGGTATTTTAAAATCTCCGGAATAACATTTGAATTAGTTTTGGTCTAATAATTGTAATTAAACTGTTGTAAATATGATTGTAACTGTAAATAATTTTGAAATTTTGTGTTATATTAACACATTTCTTAGAATTTGGTACATAAAGTCAAAGACAATTTTATATTTTGTAGTACGGGAATTGACATTGAAGTAATAGTTGAAAAGCAAAAGTTGTGACATTTGAAATTCAAAAAATATTCTGGTACATGTTATTTCGAAATTTTGTCTACCCAAATACTACAGGATAACAACAGATTGGAATGAGAAAAAAGTCTTTCTCAGGAAAAGAACACAATACACGCGGGATATTCAAAAACTCCGGGATAAAGATTGAATTAATTTTAGTGTAATAAATTTATATAAAACGTCGTGAACCTGTTCTTAACTGAAAATGGTTTCAAAAATTCGTTGTTATTTTAACATATTTTTTCGAGTTTGATCGATAAAGTCATAGACAAATTTAAATACTTTGTAGTACGGGAATTGACATTGATGAAATAGTTCAAATGCAGAAGATTTGACTTTTCAAATTGAAGAAATAATCTGGTAAATGTTAATTCGAATTTTTGTCTACCCAAATACTACAGGATAACAACAAATTGGAATGAGAGTAAAAATTTTTTCTCGGGAAAAAAACAAAATACCTGGGTATTTTAAAATCTCCGGAATAACATTTGAATTAGTTTTGGTCTAATAATTGTAATTAAACTGTTGTAAATATGATTGTAACTGTAAATAATTTCGAAATTTTGTGTTATATTAACACATTTCTTAGAATTTGGTACATAAAGTCAAAGACAATTTTATATTTTGTAGTACGGGAATTGACATTGAAGTAATAGTTGAAAAGCAAAAGTTGTGACATTTGAAATTCAAAAAATATTCTGGTACATGTTATTTCGAAATTTTGTCTACCCAAATACTACAGGATAACAACAGATTGGAATGAGAAAAAAGTCTTTCTCAGGAAAAGAACACAATACACGCGGGATATTCAAAAACTCCGGGATAAAGATTGAATTAATTTTAGTGTAATAAATTTATATAAAACGTCGTGAACCTGTTCTTAACTGAAAATGGTTTCAAAAATTCGTTGTTATTTTAACACATTTTTTTGAGTTTGATCGATAAAGTCATAGACAAATTTAAATACTTTGTAGTACGGGAATTGACATTGATGAAATAGTTCAAATGCAGAAGATTTGACTTTTCAAATTGAAGAAATAATCTGGTACATGTTAATTCGAATTTTTGTCTACCCAAATACTACAGGATAACAACAAATTGGAATGAGAGTAAAAATTTTTCTCGGGAAAAAAACAAAATACCTGGGTATTTTAAAATCCTCGGAATAACATTTGAATTAGTTTTGGTCTAATAATTGTAATTAAACTGTTGTAAATATGATTGTAACTGTAAATAATTTTGAAATTTTTCGTTATATTAACACATTTCTTAGAATTTGGTACATAAAGTCAAAGACAATTTTATATTTCGCAGGACGGGAATCGACATTGAAGTAATAGTTCAAATGCAGAAGATTTGACTTTTGAATTTCAAAAAACATTCTGGTACATGTTATTTTGAAATTTTGTCTACCCAAATACTACAGGATAACAACAGATTGGAAAGAGAAAAAAATCTTTCTCAGGAAAAGAACACAATACACACGGGATATTCAAAAACTCCGGGATAAAGATTGAATTAATTTTAGTGTAATAAATTTATATAAAATGTCGTGAACCTGTTCTTAACTGAAAATGGTTTCAAAAATTCGTTGTTATTTTAACACATTTTTTCGAGTTTGATCGATAAAGTCATAGACAAATTTAAATACTTTGTAGTACGGGAAATGACATTGATGAAATAGTTCAAATGCAGAAGATTTGACTTTTCAAATTGAAGAGATAATCTGGACATGTTAATTCGATTTTTTGTCTACCCAAATAACAGGATAACAACAAATTGGAATGAGAGTAAAAATTTTTTCTCGGGAAAAAAAAACAAAATACCTGGGTATTTTAAAATCTCCGGAATAACAATTGAATGAGTTTTGGTCTAATAATTGTAATTAAACTGTTGTAAATATGATTGTAACTGTAAATATTTTTGAAATTTTTTGTTATATTAACACATTTCTTAGAATTTTGTACATAAAGTCAAAGACAATTTTATATTTTGTAGTACGGGAATTGACATTGAAGTAATAGTTGAAAAGCAAAAGTTGTGACATTTGAAATTCAAAAAATTTTCGGATAAATCTTTATTCGAATTTTTGTCGACTCAAAAACTAAATGATAACAACAGACAGGAATGAAAGTAAAAACTCCTTCTTGGGAAAAGAAAACAATATATCCGGGAAATATCAAAATCTCCAGCACTAAGATTGAGTTATTTTCATTGAAATAAACGTATATAAACTGTTGTAAATATGATTTTACCTGTAACTAATTTCGAAAACTTGGTGTTGTTTTAACACATTTCTTAGAAAATGATAGATAAAGTCAAAGACGAGTATATACACTTTGTAAATCATTTTACTTGATTGTTATACATGACCATGAACGCAATGATTAAAAATGATCATTTCTTTTTATATCTTTTTACATTTCTCAGTGTTTGACAGGTAAAGTCAAAGACAAATTTATATACTTTGTAGTACAGAAATTGACATTGAAGTAATAGTTCAAATGCCACAGATTTGAATTTCGAAATTCAAAAAATATTCTGGTACTTGTTAATTTGAATTTTTGTCACCCAATTTTTACAGGTTAACAACAGATTGGGATGAGAGTGAAAACTCTTTCTCAGTAAAAGAAAACAGTATACCCGGGAATTTCAAATACTATTGAATAAAAAAAAAGCGAATCAATTGATTGTAATAGGTGTAAATAAAATGTTGTAAATTAGTTCTTAACTGAAAATGGTTTCAAAAATTCGTTGTTATTTTAACACATTTTTTCGAGTTTTATCGATAAAGTCATAGACAAATTTAAATACTTTGTAGTACGGGAATTGACATTGATGAAATAGTTCAAATGCAGAAGATTTGACTTTTCAAATTGAAGAAATATTCTGGTACATGTTAATTCGAATTTTTGTCTACCCAAATACTACAGGATAACAACAAATTGGACTGAGAGTAAAATTTTTTTCTCGGGAGAAAAACAAAATACCTGGGAATTTTAAAATCTCCGGAATAACATTTGAATTAGTTTTGGTCTAATAATTGTAATTAAACTGTTGTAAATATGATTGTAACTGTAAATAATTTTGAAATTTTTTGTTATATTAACACATTTCTTAGAATTTGGTACATAAAGTCAAAGACAATTTTATATTTTGTAGTAAGGGAATTGACATTGAAGTAATAGTTGAAAAGCAAAAGTTGTGACATTTGAAATTCAAAAAATTTTCAGATAATTCTTAATTTGAAGTTTTGTCGACTCAAAAACTAAATGATAACAACAGACGGGAATGAAAGTAAAAACTCCTTCTTGGGAAAACAAAACAATATATCCGGGAAATATCAAAATCTCCAGAACTAAGATTGAGTTATTTTTATTGAAATAAATGTATATAAACTGTTGTAAATATGATTTTAACTGTCACTAATTTCGAAAATTTGTTGTTGTCTTAACAAATTTCTTAGAAAATGATAGATAAAGTCAAAGACGAGTATATACACTTTGTAAATCATTTTACTTGATTGTTATACCTGACCATGAACGCAATGATTTAAAATGATCATTTCTTTTTATATCTTTTTACATTTCTCAGTGTTTGACAGGTAAAGTCAAAGACAAATTTATATACTTTGTAGTACAGGAATTGACATTGAAGTAATAGTTCAAATGCCACAGATTTGAATTTCGAAATTCAATAAATATTCTGGTACTTGTTAATTCAAATTTTTGTCACCCAATTTTTACAGGTTAACAACAGATTGGGATGAGAGTGAAAACTCTTTCTCAGTAAAAGAAAATAGTATACCCGGGAATTTCAAATACTATTGAATAAAAAAAAGTGAATCAATTGATTGTAATAGGTGTAAATAAAATGTTGTAAATTAGTTCTTAACTGAAAATGGTTTCAAAAATTCGTTGTTATTTTAACATATTTTCTCGAGTTTTATCGATAAAGTCATAGACAAATTTAAATACTTTGTAGTACGGGAATTGACATTGATGAAATAGTTCAAATGCAGAAGATTTAACTTTTCAAATTGAAGAAATAATCTGGTACATGTTAATTCGAATTTTTGTCTACCCAAATACTACAGGATAACAACAAATTGGACTGAGAGTAAAATTTTTTTATCGGGAGAAAAACAAAATACCTGGGAATTTTAAAATCTCCGGAATAACATTTGAATTAGTTTTGGTCTAATAATTGTAATTAAACTGTTGTAAATATGATTGTAACTGTAAATAATTTTGAAATTTTTTGTTATATTAACACATTTCTTAGAATTTGGTACATAAAGTCAAAGACAATTTTATATTTTGTAGTACGGGAATTGACATTGAAGTAATAGTTGAAAAGCAAAAGTTGTGACATTTGAAATTCAAAAAATTTTCGGATAAATCTTAATTCGAAGTTTTGTCGACTCAAAAACTAAATGATAACAACAGACGGGAATGAAAGTAAAAACTCCTTCTTGGGAAAGGAAAACAATATATCCGGGAAATATCAAAATCTCCAGAACTAAGATTGAGTTATTTTTATTCAAATAAATGTATATAAACTGTTGTAAATATGATTTTAACTATCACTAATTTCGAAAATTTGTTGTTGTCTGAACACATTTCTTAGAGATTGATAGATAAAGTCAAAGACGAGTATATACACTTTGTAAATCGTTTTACTTGATTGTTATACCTGACCATGAACGCAATGATTTAAAATGATCATTCCTTTTTATATCTGTTTACATTTCTCAGTGTTTGACAGATAAAGTCAAAGACAAATTTATATTTTTTGTAGTACGGGATTTGACATTGAAGTAATAGTTCAAATGCAACAGATTTGAATTTCGAAATTCAAAAAATATTCTGGTACTTGTTAATTCGAATTTTTGTCATCCAATTTTTACAGGTTAACAACAGATTGGGATGAGAGTAAAAACTCTTTCTCAGTAAAAGAAAACAGTATACCCGGGAATTTCAAATACTATTGAATAAAAAAAAGTGAATCAATTGATTATAATAGGTGTAAAAAATGTTGTAAATTAGTTCTGAACTGAAAATAGTTTCAAAAGTTCGTTGTTTTTTAACACATTTCATAGAATTTTGTAGATAAAGTCACAGACAAATTTATATACTTTGTAGTACGGGAATTAACCATGAAGTAAAAGCTCAAATGCAAAAGATTTGACTATTGAAATTCAAAAAATATTCTGGTAAATGTTAATTCAAAGTTTTGTCTGCCCAAGTACTACAGGATAACAACAGACTGGAATGACAGTAAGAACTCTTTGTCAGAAAAAATCACAATATATCCGGGAATTTCAAAAACTCCGGAAAAAAGATTGAATTAATTTTAGGGTGATAAATGTTGTTAAAATGTAAAAATGTTCTTAATTGAAAATAGATCCAAATATTCGTTGTTATTTTAACACTTTTCTTAAAATTTGACGGATAAAGTCGAAGATAATTTTTTTGTAGTACGGGAATTGACATTGAAGTAATAGTTCAAATGCAACAGATTTGAATTTCGAAATTCAAAAAATATTCTGGTACTTGTTAATTCGAATTTTTGTCACCCAATTTTTACAGGTTAACAACAGATTGGGATGAGAGTAAAAACTCTTTCTCAGTAAAAGAAAACAGTATATCCGGGAATTTCAAATACTATTGAATAAAAAAAAGTGAATCAATTGATTATAATAGGTGTAAAAAATGTTGTAAATTAGTTCTGAACTGAAAATAGTTTCAAAAGTTCGTTGTTTTTTAACACATTTCATAGAATTTTGTAGATAAAGTCACAGACAAATTTATATACTTTGTAGTACGGGAATTAACCATGAAGTAAAAGCTCAAATGCAAAAGATTTGACTATTGAAATTCAAAAAATATTCTGGTAAATGTTAATTCAAAGTTTTGTCTGCCCAAGTACTACAGGATAACAACAGACTGGAATGACAGTAAGAACTCTTTGTCAGAAAAAATCACAATATATCCGGGAATTTCAAAAACTCCGGAAAAAAGATTGAATTAATTTTAGGGTGATAAATGTTGTTAAAATGTAAAAATGTTCTTAATTGAAAATAGATCCAAATATTCGTTGTTATTTTAACACTTTTCTTAAAATTTGACGGATAAAGTCGAAGATAATTTTTTTGTAGTACGGGAATTGACATTGAAGTAATAGTTCAAATGCAACAGATTTGAATTTCGAAATTCAAAAAATATTCTGGTACTTGTTAATTTGAATTTTTGTCACCCAATTTTTACAGGTTAACAACAGATTGGGATGAGAGTGAAAACTCTTTCTCAGTAAAAGAAAACAGTATACCCGGGAATTTCAAATACTATTGAATAAAAAAAGTGAATCAATTGATTATAATAGGTGTAAAAAATGTTGTAAATTAGTTCTGAACTGAAAATAGTTTCAAAAGTTCGTTGTTTTTTAACACATTTCATAGAATTTCGTAGATAAAGTCACAGACAAATTTATATACTTTGTAGTACGGGAATTAACCATGAAGTAAAAGCTCAAATGCAAAGTAGAAAATTAGTGTAATTAGTGTAATTAGATAATTTTAGTGTAATAAATTTAAATAAAATGTTGTAAATTTGTTCTTAACTGAAAATGGTTTTAAAAACTCGTTGTTATTTTAGCACATTTCTTAGATTTTGGTAGATAAAATCGGAGGCAAGTTTATATACTTTGTATTATGGGAATTGACATTGAATGAATAGTTGAAAAGACGGAAATGAAAGTATAAACTCCTTCTTGGGAAATGAAAACAATATACCCGGAAATGTCAAAATCTCCAGAATTAAGATTGAGTTATTTTTATTGAAATAAATTTATATAAACTGCTGTAAATTTGATTTTAACCGCAGATATTTTCAAAAACTTGTAATCTAACAGAAGTCTTAGAATAAAATCAAAGAAAAAATCAAAGACGAGTTTATGCACTTTGTTAAAGATTTTGCTTGATTGTTAAACTTGACCAAGAACGCAATGTTTGAAAATGATCGTTTCGATTTATATCAATATAAATTTTTAATTGACAATCCTGTTTTCTCTGCAGCATAAAAAACACTCATCGCTTTCTTCAGTCTATCTTTTTAAACATAGTAATGCCAATTCATGTCAGCACTCACGTTAACTCCTGGATCTCTAATTAAATTGTTTTGCTGGAGTGGCTCAACCTGGAGGAAAATAGCGGCTTTGCGAACATTGGAAAATCATTTGGCTTCTCTTGTCGGCAGCTAAACTCATTTTGTTGTCCTTGATCTATGGATGAGGGGAGAAAGATCAACTTTAATTTCACCTGTTTTGTTAATCATCGAAAATTTAAAACTGCCTGCAAATAGAAAAAAGTTTGCCAAACTTAGAAACACAAATAAGTCATTTATAAAATCACACAACAAAAGATGCCCGAGGAGGGCATCTTGTTCGTTCCCTCCATCATTGAAGAACTTATATTGTCGTCTGGCTCCTACTGGTTTCAGCTCTGGAAATAATCGAACACAACCTTTAGTAGAAAACCTACAACTTCAATTTGACCTGGATTACTCAAAATTTCTGGTGGGAACTGTATCAACAGATTTGGAGGAGAGGTCATTGTGGAAAGCTATGATATCTTTGGTCACGTATAGGTCCAGTTTTGCTTGCATTTGCTTGAGAAAACTTAGCATATTGGTTACAGACGATCTCCACTTCACTATACGGTGGTAAATTTCTCTCAGAGTTTTGTAACCTTTTTCAAAATGAGGATAAAGCGTTTTTTAGAAAAAGGTTCATAATTATATGAGTTGACCTCTAAAAATTAAATTTGACTCGCATATATGATCTGTAGCTCCAATGATCACTTACTGTCCACAGGCCTGGCTCCCAAAAAAACAAGCTAAAATTGAAAAGAGTTGAGCTCCTGTAAGCAAATAGGATAACCAAAGAACCTTTGAACTAGTAGTCCATAGAGCAAAACTTTTTACACTTGAATATCTACCTAGCATTGCATGACCTACTTCTTTTTCTCTCTTTTTTCACTGATCCATCAAATTATAAATTTTTTTTACGAGAACTACAACAAAACGCTGAACAAAACAACAGTCAGGAAAATCTTCAGGAAAACATTATAAAGAAATATAACTAAGTAGTGGATAAAATGGGAGTTACAGCCACCAATCCGATTTGGCACATCCCCCCTCACGATTTCAAGGGAATGGGCCAAATCGATTTGTCGACTTTAACCCCCGTTTTATCCACTACTATACTCTCAATCAAAAACAAAAATTAACCAAAAATAAGCCCCACCCCGCATGATTGCGCACGCCATGCGCACCCGCACTCCTACTCAGAATCATGCGCAAGCATGCTGACATGCGCCTATCTCTTTATTCTTCTAATAAATTATCTATATCTATAGCTTTGGTTTTTAATTTGGAAACTATAATATAAGATTTATAATACTCTGGCTCTTCTATTATGCCTTTGGTCAAATCTATTTTCTTAATGGAATTTTTATATGACTCTTTAATACACAAAAGCTAATAATAGAAGAAAAATATTTACAATTTACCGTTTTTGAATTACATTCTAGACATACTGACTTCTTTTTATCAAAAGATATTATTTGTTTTGTAACCTTACATTTATTACAAACTTTATTTGTTACATCAAATTTGACATTAGCATATGTGGGGTTAGGCTCGGGGTCGGTCTTATGGTTGGGCTTGGGGCTGGGCTCGGAGCTGTGCTCAGGGCTAGAATAAGCATTAGAATTAGAATAGGAAATAGAACCGGAATAAGAATTAGAATTAGAATTAGCTTTAGAACCAGACTTAAAGCCTTGAACTAGAAGCAAGGTTGTTGATCCATGAACCGGCTTCGCCGATACAAAATCCACTCCATGATCAATCCTCACCAACTTTATCCAGATGTTCTATTTTATAAGAGAAGCTAAAGTAAAATAAGTTCTGCATTTATAATTACAGTCTAAACATTCTATAACCATTATTTATAACAGGCCAAAATTTTACAATTCTAACTTTAAAACTAACCACAATTTCAATTAAAGTCGTAGTATAATCTATAGAGCAGACAAACTTACCTAAAGTTTCCTTACCTAAATTATTAAGAGTGTTATAATTAAATCTTATATCTAAAATACTTTCATTACACACTCCGGCTTTATACCGAACGAAATTTATAATTTCAACTCTAAATTTTTTATTTGTTTTATATAGATCATTCAAATCATCCAAATTTTTTTTGTTTAAAGTACCAGTCTCTTCATTCATTTATTCAGACGGGGTCCAATAGACATAATTGATTAAAATATTTGTTTTATTTAATATACTACTTGCACTCACTACTACAAGACTAGCAGTTTTTACTGTTGTATCAGGAGATATGTGATTATATATCATAAAACACGTACCTAATATTCCGTCTAAGTATGATACTACTTTTAAAGAATTAGCTTTAAATGTTTCCTTAGTTAGAACATCATTCTGAATTTGAATACCTCTTGATGTAAGAAGTTTGTTAAAGTAGAACTGATAATTATTTATATTAATAGTATTTCTATCTGTAGCATTATTCATTAGTGGTTTTATATAATCTATAAGTTTATTTATCTCATTTCTTTCTCATTCATCTTTTAAACTAACAGCTTTTAAATCTATGGAACCAACTCTCAGGTCATATATCCTAGTTCTACTTCTATCAATAAAAATAAATTTTTCTCCTTCTTATTATATTTAATCATACCATAAGGAAGCTCATCAGACATTCCATCGAGACAATTTTAATAGCTACTATTTAACTCATTAATTATTTCATAAAACTTATGTTCAAATTTATATATTTCATTTAAAACTTCAAATAGATCAGCCCCATTATAATTTCTTAAAAAAATAGTATCAGAACTCATTCTTGTTGTTTTAAATATCTGGTTTGGTTTATGACACATTACAACCATTTGAAAATTATGATGTCTTCCTTCTGTAAAATAATAAGCTATATCTTTATTTAACTTATCACTCATATCATTAAGAACAATAACACTATCTCGAAACATTTGCATATTTTTTGATGTCATCATATTTAAATCACACATAAAGAAATCACTATAAGGCTTACCAGTTTCTGGATTGATCCAATCTCTTTCATCTTTACATACTATGATTATGTTTTTGTTATCTTGTTTTTGGTCTTGATGGGTCTCCAACCATCCGTGAAACGGCTCCGCCGACGCTTCTTCATCTTGATCCTGATACAAACTCAAGTATTGTCTAAAAAATAAGTCTTCCCTGTACCTGTACCACTATAAACAAAAGTTTGAAATGGTGACTTTTCATATTCAAATCTAATTAGACTTCTATTTATAAATCCACCAAAGCTTTCTTCTAGTTTTGTTTATTTACTTGGTATTGAATTATATATCATATAACATAACATAATTACGGGCATTAATATAAAAATTGCACAACCGGTCTCAATTTTTTATCATATAAAAATCCTTATCCTTACTTTTGAGGAATTCAATAATAAATTTGCTATTGATAATAAAGCTATGAGTAATATCAGAATAAAAGAAATAGGTAAAGATGTAAGTCTAACTCCAATAGAAATAATAATGAGAGATCAGAAACCAGATAGTGTTTCCACTCCTGAATTAAACATTATTGTAAATCTACATCCAACTGATGCTACACATTGTGTTTTAGTTATGAGAAGAGAAGGCGGTGCGGTTTATTACTTTGATAGTTTTGGTGTTGAGATCCCCATTAATTTTTGAAGAATATGTTGTTCTAGACTCTAATGGGAGAATACAAGAATATGATGAATCTTATCGCGGGGCTGATTGTTTATAAAGGATCTATTTTATTGATAAAGTATTTAGAATAAAGAGTGCTTTGAATATCCTAGTTAATCAAGGTAAATATCCGGGAATGTATTATGAGTGTTTATGTTTGGGCTGTAAAGATATAGTTGATGACAATCAGGGAACCTGCTTCGCAGATGTTAATGGTAATGTGTATCACTCATAGCCTACGCCTGATGACAATGTCAATCAGGGAACCTGCTTCGCATATAACAATATCAACGACAATCAGGGAACCTCCTTCGCAGATGTTAATGATAATGTTAATAAAAATGATATTGAAAATTAAGTTGATATCTATCTACTTAAAGAAAAAACCCCAGTGGTAAAGCCCCGTTGTAGGGTATCACCTTTGCAGATATATGTTAATGGGAGTCTACAATCATGGCTGGATAGTGATAATACAATTGTCAAGGCTATATTCTCAGAAAGCTTCAGATGTGTAATAGCTGGTCCTAGTGAATGCTGAAAAACACTCTTATTAAAGAATTTTTTTTGGGTAGTATACAATTTGATAGGTTATATATCATCGGTCTTACTGGTGATCAATATAAAAATTTGAGGTATGAAGACATAGTGCTTATTAAAGAAATAAAAGATTTACCCTCTCCTGATCAACTACCTAAAGATACAAAGAAGCTAAAGATATTTGATGATGTTGGGGGTAAGGAACCAGTTATTAATGAATACTTTTGTGGAGGTAGACATAGTAATTGTAATGTGATATATCTTAGAAAAACATTCTCGACAGATAGACAGAATGTTAGAGAGAATTGTAATCTATTTATTTTCTTTGAACGAAGAGGTAGAGCTACCACGGCTATATATATATCACGATTTCTTCAATAGAGCAGAGTTAATTATGCCTATTTTAGTAGTTCTTGTGAAAAAGCATGGGAAGAACCTTATAATTACATCGTCATCGATAAATCTAAAAACATAAACATTAATGGTAAAATAAAAATTAATTGAGTTTGGAGAGTTTTATAGTTTAATAATATTTCAGTCAAAGTCTAAATGTGTGTCTAAAAGTGTGACTAAGTCTAAGTCTGAGTCTATGTCCAATTCTAAGTTTAAGTCTTTGACTATGACTAAGTCTAAATCAAATGGACCTTTGGTCAGCTGGTTACATCAGATGCAAAGTAAAACTCAACACATCACCATTGAAATCAATTGGTCTTCAATTCTCATCTTTACTATGAAATTCAATGTGTTATATTCCATTTTTTGTTGCATTTTGATATAAGATATTAGTTGGTATAACATTTGTCAATTAACCTGGTTGTTCTGTTTGAGTAAAATTATTTAGTATGTCTGTGTTATCATCACTATCTTTAACACCAGATATAACATTACAGTAGTTGTTAGTGGTACTAAAAGCCATAATATCAATAAATTTTTGAGATGTGTATTTACCTTGTTTATAAACTATTTTTCTAAATCCTAGTAATGGGGCTATTGAGTTTTCTCTATTAAAGTTAAGTAAACCCTGTTTTATTTCCTTTATACATTTCATTGTATTCTTATCAGGTTCTGTTATAACATTGCCATTAGCTTCTTCTTTTATTAATTCTGCTATTTCGATTGATTCATATGCACTGGTATAACAACTAAATTATTATAGGGCGTCGCCCATGTTTCACCATCTTCATATAAAAAGTGATTATTCCTTCTATTCACATTAAACACTGAGTTATAAACCGATAATCTAATTAAACCTAATTTTGTTATTTTAAGTATAAGTTCACTAAAATTAAACTTTTCTGTTGGCTTTATTATTCTAAAGTTAAGTGTGTGTTCTTCTTTATTTGTAGTTAGAGCTTCATGTATCTTTTGTAGTTCTCATAGAATTAAGTTGTCAGTCATTTTTTAACTCAAAAAATGGACTTTAATATGGATACAACTTATGGTTATAATAAGGATATGCACAAAAGTAAGATTAAAAAAAAATAAACGAAATAATCTAGCAATGATTACGGTTAATACTAATATTAATATCATTCTCAATAGAGAAGAAAATCATTTAAATAAATACGATTCATATCTAGAGATAAAGTTTTGTTGTATCAGATAATGCTGTTGGTGTATTTGCTAATAATGCAAATATCCGATTAGTTAATTATGGTATGATGGCATTATTTAGTTCAGTTAAGCTTGAGACTAGTGGCGGTAGGACTATTGAATATATGGATTATTGTCATCCTAATCTATTGATGTATAGATTATTAACTAGTACTGATGATGAATATGAGAGTGAAATTGTTAGAAATCAAGGTAATAGAGATAGTCAACTTGAAGATGATCATATTGCTGCTGAACGGAGTCATATGTTTATGATGGTTAAGATGGGTGATCTATTTGGGTTTGTGAATGATTTAGAAAAGATTATATATGGGTTAGGAATTAAACTAATATTAAAAAGAAATAATAATGACAGAATTCTATATAGAGTTAATGCTGGTGCTGATGCAGTAGCTAATGATGTTAATATAAAAATTAAAGATATGTCGTGGTGTGGGCCCAGTATTGATCCTAGTAATGATAAAAGAATTATTGTACAGAAAGGTTTGAGAAAAAAGAATAATATTGTTTTCAGTTATTATGAAATAAAGACGTTTTATAAGAATGTGCCCAATGCTACTAACACTAACTTTTTATTTGATCTTGGTTTGTAAAGTGGTATGGAAAGACCACAATATATAATAATCAATTTTGAAAAAAATAATGTTAATGAACCAACTCTTGATGCAGGTACATTCGATACAATGAATGTTACTGAATGTTTTCGTAAGATTGGTAGTGAATTTTATCCTGAGGATAGAATGAATTTTAATTATGGTACTAATAATTATAACGAGGCTTTTAAAGAGATTGTTAATTTTAATAAAGATAATAATGGATTGCCTCATGATAATAAACCATATATAAATCATAGAACATTCAAAATTAGTTATAGAATATATGTATTTGACACTAGATATCAAAATGATCATATAGGCCCACAACCGATACAACTTTATTTTAAATTTAGTGTTGCATCTGAAGATGTTATATGTCATACATTAGTATCAACTAGAAAGGTGAATAGTGTGAATTGTGATGGCAATAAGATGGTTGATGTAATCTTGTAGTTATAGTTATAGTCAAAGTCATAGTCAAAATATTTCCTTTTAGTCTTAACAAAACCTTTAGCATGATCAATATCTAATTTCTTTTTACTCTCTAGAGACAGTGGGGTTTCGCCTTTGGTAAGCCAACCTTTGGCTTCAAGTTTAGGATTGGGCTTCAAATTTTGCTCGTGGGCGGAGCCCGCAGGCTTAGTCTTAGCCTAAGGTGATGGCTTTATAACAAAGGGATTATACTTTTCAACTTCCATTATTTTTAATATATAGAAATATGAGTAACTTTAATAAGTTTGAGACTAATTAATATTGTGTTGGTGGTAGACATTATAATGGTACTAATAAAACTCGAGGGGTTGTCACAGCTAAAGAAATTAAGATGTTAAAGGGATCCTGTGCTATGTGTAGAAGAAATAAGTCAATGACTGTCAGCGATGCGACAATAGAAGCAGAGGGATTGAAAGATTTCTTTAAAAGTGTTCATTATTTTTTATAAATAGAAAAATGAGATCTTTAATAAGTTTGAAACTAATTAATAGTGTGTTGGTGGTAGACATTATATGTTAAAGGGATCCTGTGCTATGTGTACAAGAAATAAGTCAATGACTGTCAGTGATGCAACAATAGAAGCAGAGGGATTGAAAGATTTCTTTAAAAGTGTTGGTAAAGCCACAGTTAACTTTGGAAAGAAAGTTGCTAGCAATCCAGAAAGAGCATTGGAAATAGCAAGTAAAATAGGAAGTGCAGCTGCAAGTAGAAACCCAAGAGCTGCTTTATCAGCCACTCTTGATTTAATTAAAATTGCAACTACTGGTGAAGGTATAAAGGTAGCGTTTAAATATAACTATAACTCTGATTATAGCTATTGGTATATCTATGACTAGATACATCTAATAGTAGATGTTCATACTAATACTATTATTACTAAACATACCATTATTACTAAACACTAATAACTGTAGTTTAAAAAATACTCTGCTTGTTGTTCTTGTTTTTTTTATAATCTTCATATAACTTAACTAATTCATTATACTCATCATTATCTATTTTATTATCATTCATTGAGTTCATATATAGTTTATTAAACTTGTCACTAAACTGTTTGCTTAAAATATACATTTGTGAATACTTTATAACTTTATTTCTTATTTTAGTATTAACTGTATTTGATAATGAACCACAATTAGTTGCTTTAGCAAAAGCTATAGGTATAGAATAAAGCAAGCCTATACCCGTTATTGCAACTGATGTTGATGTTTCATTTGTTGCTATTGATCATAATAGTTAAGCAGGTTCCCTGATTGGCGAAGCCCCCATAGTCATAGTCATATTCGCAGATATAATAATAACTATATAAAATAACTCTCAATTTCTTTCATTATATCTTCATGATTAAAATCATAGTGCATCTCTAGTCTTGCTTGTTATTTGTTGTCTACTAGCTTACGTTCTAATAGTATAGCTACTATGTATTGTACTATTGTCTTTTTATTCTTTATATGGGCTTCATCAACAGTAGAATTAGTATTTTTATTAATTTCATTAAATTCTTGTACACCAGTAATGAACATATCATCTAGGTGAATGTTAGCAATATTCTGATTAAACTTATTATTATTAATCTCTAGTTTTAATTGATTATACTTAGAGATGGTATCACTAGCAACTTTTTATTTGCAACTTCAATTGCCGATTTAATAAACTCATTAATTAGTTCTTCATTACCTTTTTTTTTGTTTAGTTGTAAGCTTATAGTTGTAACTTTATCAAAATCACCGTTTCATAGTTCAGTTTTATTTTCACTTAAAATGTCTATTTTATTAGAATAGTATAATAAGTTATTGTCACAATACTCTTTATTAACAACATCTTTTTCATCTATGGGTGGGTGTACATTTGTAATTTTTTAAGTATCTTTCATGTCAATATTACCGTTCTCTTCTAAGAATAATTGGCGGGCCTCATTAGTTGTTAGATTATTGATTAATGCTGATCAGAGAAGCGGGTTTCCTGATTGTTGTTTAGCCTGATTGACTCTATTTCTTGTCATCTTTGTATTTGTTTACAGAAAGAACTATATTTAATGATTCCAAAATCTTATTATTAGATTCATAATCAAATTCGGATTTTAGTAGTTCCTGTTCATAGTATTTACCCCCTATTAACTCTCCATTCATATCTTCTATCTTTTATGTTGGCTGTTGTGTTGTTAATACTTCATTAACTTTAAACAATTCTCTATTCCAGTTAGAAGTGTATCCTTTAAAGAAAATATTGCGTTTGTCGGCATTCCTTACAAAATTGCCGAATTTAGGTTTAGGTTTAATCTTAGTAGAAGTAGATTTAATATATCTAACTTTATCAGGATTATTAGAAGCATCAAGAGGTGTCATATTAATTGTTGAATGAACTTCATTATTATATGTTACAACAGCATCATTGAATAATTTTACCCAATTACCATCACCATGAGTAAACATTGTTTTATTAATTATGTGTAATAATGTTTCATTAAATCTCTCTGTGAATACGGCCTTTAAATCACTATAAATAAAATATAATTCGGTTTCCTATTCTTTAAATAAAGGTTTAGATGTTTTATTTTAAAACTCACTACCTCTATCTACCCATAAATTTTCTGGTTTTCTATGTTCACCTAATACTATTTTAAAACCATTAGTCATAGATAAACCAGATTCACTCTTCAATGGAATAGCCCTGCATATTTTGTGAATATATCTATAACTGTTAATATAAACTTATAATTATTATTTTATTTACATAGAGATGATTTAGAATATAAATCAGCTGACCATGTTTCATCTTTATATTGTGGTGTTATTCGCTCTTCTAAACTTTGTTATTTGAGGACTGAATACTACTTTAGCTAGTAGTTGTTGTTTTTCTACCATTATTTTTTTTTACCATAATTAGGACAAAATTGCTTGTTGTTCTGGATTAATATTATTCATAGACAATAGTTGTTTAGATGTATTTAACAATTCATCTTATAATCCATCATGCCCGGCTTTAATTTCTAGTATAAGTATTTCTAATCTTTCTATTAGAGAATCTGATTCGTAGATTGAGTTGTTGGGTTAGGTTTTGCTAAGACAACTAGCTTCTACTTGTTTTTCAGTCTCGTAATCAGTTTCTTCCTTTTCTTATTCTACCAACCCTTGTTCATAATCACTAGTATCACGTCAATTTATTTCATCTTCACTGGAGGTTGGTCTTGATATAACCTGAGAAGGAGGTTCACCGATACTAGCCAACTTTCTTCAAATATTTTTGATCTATTACTTTTAGTATCTCCTATTTGTTTACAAACAATATCCTTTAGAAATTGTTTTATTTTGTTTTCCTCACCTTTTATATCTCTTTCGGTTACATCTTTATTAATAAGAAACATAAGGAAGCCCTTAGAAAAAACATAGACTTTACCTTTCAATTTTATACCATCAGGTGCAAGAGATACATATACACATTTTTTTTTCATGGTTGGTTCGAATTTGGATCTACTGATATTACTTCGAATTGTTTATTTGTTTGTTTTCCCATTAGTAATAAAATTTCAATCATATCATTGACTAAAGTAAATGTTTGGACTCTATCATCTTTTAATTTTACAGGTGAATAGGGTGTGGGTGTTAAGAGAGCAGCTCGCTCATCAAGAAAGTTGTTTTGTTGTTGGTGCTCTAAACTCTTTAAAACATTAGTTTTGCTATCTAATGCTGCTAACGTTTTGTTTTGAAGAGCTTGCATTGCTTCACTGTTTGTTTTCAAAGTTTTAGTTAAAAGATCAAATAACTCTTCTATGTCACAATAATTTTCTTGTTGTCTTAAGTTATCTTGAATCTATTCTTTCTGTTTTATTTTTTAGATTGTGTTTAATTCTATAAGTTTATCTATCTTAGTCATTTTTTATAGCTGTTTAATTGTTATAGCTGTTTTTTAAAGTTTAATTGCAGCCTTTATTAACTCTATCATCATCAATGGTTAGTTCTAGAATATTATTGGTTAGTTGGTCTTTGTCTAAATCTAATGGCTCTCGGTGGATTTTATTTACTAGATCTCTTTTGAATGGATATAGATTCTCATCATGAGGATAGATTTTAAAATTATTTACATAAAAATCTTGGATAATCAAATGTGTTTAGAATAATCTTAATTGTTTTTGTTGTTGTCATGTTATCACAAACGTTCTGTATTGTTCATTCATCTACAGTTCTCTATGTGTTATATATTAATGCATTATAATACCCTTCACGTTTAGCATTGTTACAATTCTTTATTCCTTTCTCTTTAGTATTTTTAGGATAATCTTTGAAGCTATATGTCTTTGATGACAATGCTATAAACTCTTCGATCATTCCACTTCCCAATTCACATTTGAATTTGCCGGGGATTTTATTATTAGTTGTGATTAGTGCTTCTAGATTGGACGGATCCATGTGTTCGTCGGGTACATTACCCTGACTAAAGCTTAATACGAAACTATCAGTATCCATATAATGGAGCCGTAGATCTATGAGAGACGGTTGAAAAATTTTAGAGAATACATCATACATGTGTAATTTACTTAATTCTAATATAGTAACACCCACGTAAACTGGAGAATCATATTCTACTTTTTTCCTCTATATATTCAATTTGGCTCTAATTCTTATATCTTGTTATATTGTTAAATGTTGGTTTACTTATAATTTTCATTACCTATTTTCTTCATCGTGTAAGAACTTAATTTGTTGGAAGTGTAGATGAATCATGCACATTCTTCCATATAATGAGTTGTTCATTAATTTCCTTACATCACTTTCCGCATCATTTTTAGCTGTTGCTCTTTTATTAGTATTGTTTTGAGAATTGTCTCTAAATATGTGATCTAGTTTAAATTTAATAAATCTATGAAATTTAGTTACTTTTACACCCATCCTAACATAGAACTTTAACATCCTATAATGAACCATATATTCTGTTTTGTTGTTCTGATTTAAGATTAATTTCTCTGTTCTTGCCCTACCTCTCTCTCTTTCTATATAACCTAATTCATTATCATTTATATTTTTTTATTAGGCATTAATGCTAGTTGCTCTGTTCTATCTTCACAACTATTAGTATAATTATTATCACAAACTATATAGTAACCATGATCACTATCATCTGGAGTATTCATTATTTCATCTAGAGATGTTTCATAGTACTCAAAGTACTTATAAGGTAGTTTTTGCATCATTGCATAGCCGTATAGTTTGTTTGCGTCTTTATACCAGATGGAGCTGATGCTTTCATTACTATTAATTTATCTATCACCCATTATACCACAAATACCACCTCTCGTTGCTTCAACGAAATCATCTAGCATTTATTTGTCTTGTAATCTATCTAATGTAACACCACTTGATATTAACCAATAATCAAAACTATAACCCGGGAGACTTGCATAGTGTAGAGGAATGAGACCGAATTCTTTCATACTTACTGTAACATATTCATTCATGCAGTAGTCTAATTTTTCCACATCAGTCTGTAAATACTCTATAGTTAGATCTTTACCAATTTTGTGACTGGTGTCGTTATTAAAGATACCGACTTCTTCTTGTGTTTGTATTTTATTAGATAGTGAGGATTTGAAGTCTTCTATATTTAGATTACATAAAATTTCTTGGTACGAGTCTAAACCAAAGTGTTCACATGGATATAATATTTTAGATACGCACATAGAAACTTTTAGATACTTTTAGATAATAAAAGATAGGCACATAGAAAAATCATAAAGAACAAGACTTTAATACTCCGCTTTTTGAGACGCAAATTGAAAGTCCACTGGTATTTATGTTTTTAACTCTGGAAAAGCATTTGTTTTAGAAACCAAAATTGTAGGTAAATTAGTCCCAGTACATTTGTTCATGACATTTCCACTATCTTTGCATGCTTTTAAGACATGGAGCAGATGCTTCAACTGGATGGAACAAATTGCATTTGTCTTTGTTTGCTTGCAAAAAAACTTATTGCTAACTTTTTTGTCTGTGGATAGTCTGATCATACGTCACCTGAACCGCACTATCGTCTGGGCCATGGTCGCACAATCGTCTGGACAATTGTCTGGAGGTGGTCGGAAGATGTTCATAAGATGGTCTGATCAGTGGCATTTGGGTCTGGGGATAGTCTGATCAGAGGTCATCTGACGCGCACAATCGTCTGGACAATGGTCTGGGTTTTGTCTGGGCCATGGTTGCACAATCGTCTGGCAATGGTCTGATTTGGGTCTGATCAGAGGTCACTTCTGGATGGGAATGGTATGATCAGAGGCAGTTTTGAGCGCACATTTAGAACACACGGTATTTTGAGCGCACATTAGTCTGTTCAGAGGTTACTTTCGTCGAGGATGGTCTGATCAGAGGTTTTTTTTGTCAGGCACGGTCTGATCAGAGGTCACTTCCGGATGGCACCTCAGCCTGGGAACTGCTGCTGCATTTGATTAATGACGCACTCTATCTACATTTTTAAACTAATATATCATACTCATTACCAACAATTGCCAAAAAATCGAGCTTTTCCGTAAAAATAACAAAACGGCAATGAATTAGGAATATATTAAAGCGAAAGTGATCGGTTTGAGTGGTAGATGTCAAATTAAAATTGATCCATTGGGTGAACCCACTCAATTTTTAAATATGATACTCAGCTCAACTTGATCATAATATGTGACTGCCTAATTGTGTATAGAAATCGAAAGAAATAAGTTCAATTCAGGCAAAAGGAGTGCTGTCATGTGGGCCATTCAATTGTGCCAATTCGGACCGATTGTGCAAAATTTTACAGCAATAGATTGAAAAATTGTGATAACAATTTACAGTGAGGACAGAAAGGAAGCTAAGTTCATCGAAGCGGTGCGAGACTCTTAACTCACTCAAAACATAGACAAATCATTGGGAGCGAGGAACACTAACGAATAATCCCTTCTTGATTTGAGGTTAACGGACCTAAAGCTTACCCCGAGTAATATAAAATGTAGTGCTCCACTGGGCAAGAGCAACTTCCGGCTAATAAAAGCCGCGCTCTCTATTGAATGTGACGCTGCTGTGAAACACCAGATCAACATCTGGAAAGTTGATTATCATAAAATTTGATGTCAAATTCCTTGTGAAATTATATAATAACAGGCAAGAGTACATCGCGATTGCTCAGAAAAGTTAAAACCGTGGTCAACCGTTTAACTGATGAAAACGTACCAATAGTAAAGATGAAGAGAAAAAAATGGAAACCAACTGGATGCTGAGGCTTCAGAGTTCATGAAGTTAAAAAACGAGGCATGGAGGACATTCATCAAGGAGAGTAGTGAATAAATCTACCGTGATTATGTAAAAACAAAAAGCAACTCGGCAATTTTGTCATCTGATTGAAAACATTTCTCTGCTTGCGCCAATTTGAGGGCACTAAAGTTTTCTTGAGACAAGTAAACCAGACAAAAAAAATACTTGGATAAGCACGATGGAGATATAAGCAAAACATACAAGAGAAGGCAGATATGTTTACTAATTTTTTTTGTATCATTTTGAGCCCGGGAAGCACCGGGAGTATATGATATTCAAATTAAAAGCAAATGCGGCACAACAAACGACATTACAACCAAAGAAATTGAAGTAACAATAGAGTTAGAAAAAATTGGTACCTCAAAACTGGCATGGCCGAGCCAATTAAAAGGGTTTTGTTTGCAGCTGGAAGAGTGACGACTATGTCTCTAAGACAAGTCTTTAGATCTTCGTTGGATACTAGAGGTCTGCCCACAGATTGGAGAAAAGCTAACATTGGTCCTATAAATATTTAAGAAGCGTGTCAAAAAGGTCCCTTTTAATTACAAAGCGGTGAGAATAAAATCTCTATCCTGTAAAACCATGAGCGAACTCATACAGCGACATTGTATATCTCGACTTTTAAAAACCTTCTGATACTCTGCCACACAGTCACCTACTCAAAATTATAAAAAGGTACGGATTAAAAGGCAAAATTTTGGCTGGATAAAGAGATGTTTTGAAATAATGGGAAAAAGAAGTGACGCTGGATGGAACTTACTCCAACTGGAAACCTGTCCGAAGTGGCATTCCGCTAAGGTAATTGTCGGGACCTATAATCTTTATCATGAACATAAACCTTAAGCCAGACTTCACGGAGTCAACTATATACTTTTTTGAAGAAAATGCAAAATTATTCAGATCAATCAATGATGAAGACAATCAAAGTTTCAAAAAAAACATATGAATATAACTCATAACTAACAATGATCTTAACAAGAATTTAAGGTGGTCAACTCATAGTCTTATTTAACAAAAGGCAATAGACTGACCTTATCGACTAAGAGCAGTCAAAAAGAAAGGATCTAAAATTTAATCTTTGGTTGTCTTCATCATTGATTGATCTGAATAAAATTGCATTGTCTGCAAAGAAGTATATAGTTGATTCCGTGCAGTCTGGCTTTAAGTTTATGTACATGATAAAGATTATAGGTCACAACAATTACTTTAGCGGAAAGCCACTTAGGACAATTTTCCAGTTGGAGTAGATTCCATTCAGCGCAAATCTTTTCTCCCATTATGTCAAAAATCTATTTATACAGCCAAAATTTTGCCTTTTAATCCGATTTGCCTTTTAAAATTGGACAGAAGTGAAAAGATAGCTGGATTTTAGTCATAGAAAAATGTTCGTGTAAACATAGATCGAAAGCTAACATTGGACTCTCATATAACGTCATAAGTCAAGAACGGAAACTTCATCCTTGCAGTTGTCAAAGAAACCTGCCAAATATCGACAGTGGTGCAGATTTTCCTTCGGCTATAGAAAGTACTTTTTTTTATCAAACCTTTAACAAGCAAACGAAGTCTGGTGTCCTCTATTGGAGAAACAGGTAACACGAATAGACAACGTACAACACCAAACAACCAGCATGGAGGGTGAGATCAGTGGAAAATCGACTCAGAAAAACTGAAGTTACTCTGGCTACCAATTTTTTACTATCACAGGAGGAGAGGCAAGATGATACAGATCGACAAGTTTCGGACGGAAATACAACAAGGAGGTGACAACTGGTTAATTTGAAACTAATTGTAGAGGTACGGGGTGGAACCAGAGCAAAAACCTTACCAAAAGAAGAGAAGAACTGAATCGCGGAAAAGCACTTTGCTTTGAAGGCACCAAATGAGTGGGACGAGTCATCAGGTAAAGTGATGTCAAGTTCATCATTGGCAAAAGTAGCAAAACAGTTGCTAAAATTTTTCTTTTTGAGTTTAATGGATTGAAATAAAAATTAGCAAGCTGGGTCACAGGTAAAATATGTTGATATTAAGCGTGAAAGTAACAAAAGGAGAGCTGGTTAAAATGATGGAGGTATGATCATAAAGAACAATTTCCACGTGATTTATATCTGACTGCTTTTTGATTGGTCAATTATAACGGGGTTTTCCTTGTAGTTATTTTCATATTTTTTTTAAGGACACACGTATATTTGGATCTTTTCCGTTTCCCCATCATTGTGTTGCGAATCCCCCGACTACACAGGGGGTGCAGAAGGGATGCAAAACAAACAGAATACACACTGGGCTGTTTAACAGAACGACACCTTCCAGTTCATACGTGTAACTCCGAAGAGCTGATCAACAGAAGCGCAAAACTGCCGATCAGAATGATTCAAACCTAAAATTAAAATTATGGCAATGTCATGAGATCTTAAGTATATAAATAATACAATTAATTCAGAATTTTATGAGATCTTAACTTCGGTAAACAATTGAAACATGTTTAACTTTAAAATTGTGTGCAATTTCATTAAACCATAATCAATTGAACTATTAAAATTTAGTCGCCTCATAAGATCCAAAATTCAAAACTTCAGAATTATTGTAAACATTCAATTTTTTCAGCACGTTTCTAGTAAAATCCCATATTTTTTTTTCATTAATTCTTTTATGATCTGACTGGACACCGATATAATCTTGAATCTATTTGAATCTTTTCCAATTCTGCCCCTTCAGCTTAGTGGCCGCATATTATTTTTATCCCCGACGCACGTGCTATATTTTTTACAAAATGATTTACTATGTTATGACGCGTGCTCTATAACTGGGGGCTGCATAAAGTTCTGGAGGCACAAACGAAAAAAGATCCGAAATTGCGTCTCTGTTTTAAATTATGATAATAATTAGAAAGCAAATCCAGTTAAAAATGACAATTCAAAAAGCAGTCAGCTAGAGTTCTTGTCAAATTGTTTTTTGACCTTGCCTTCATTTTCCTAAACAAGCTTTTGTAATGTTAATTTGATGATTAAGATGCACTCATTTTGCATGGGAGTCAGCTTGCTCTTTTCGTTTGAATCTGTAAAATTTATATATTGAACTTTTTAGCAAGTAATTTCCTATTTTTTCCAAACTTGATTTCATTTTCCTGTCAATAGTAAGAAAAAACAGTGATAACAAAAATTGGAATTCTTCTGAAACCGACATTCGAGCTATTTAATTTATTTTGATATTTGAGCGTTGATTTTTTTTATTAAAAATTAATAACATGTTGGCTTAATTAAGCTTTCATTTTTTTACTCTATCTAGCATCCTCAGGCATAATGCAACTTAAATTGTTTCTAAGAACAGTTAAATTGATTTTGGTTCAATTATGAAACAAAATAATGAAATAAGAGTTTCCTGGAATATTATTTCATCGTGAAGCAAAATTTCGTACGTCTTTCTTTTCTGCATGATCTTTTCCATTAGCTTTGAAAATTTTTCTGCCATTTTTCACCATCCCGTTAACAATTGGAAATAATTCAATGTTTCAGCTCGCTGAATTGTAAATTGAGAAAACAGCAGGAGGCTTACTGTTGATTAATATTTTAATGTCAGCTCCTTGATCTGTATTTCCAGATAATGAAGTTTGAAGAAGTTTAACTAAAAACATCAAAAAAATAAGATAGACACTTCCGGAACTTCATTTTTCAGCATTTCGGACGTTTTGTTGGACACATTGTTTTTAAATGCTCCAGTTTGTTGCAAAAACTAAATTGATATTCTTGCAATGTCAATGACTTGGACGTTGTGGACCATTTGGGTTGAGCAATTTTTCTTAGTCTTATGATTGTTGCTTTCTTCGAATGCGCAGAAATGAAACTGACTTTTTTTCTGTTTTTTTAGTTTCTTTTGCATTGGCGTTGAAGCTTTTGCTATAATCTTTAGAGATTTTTCTAACTCCCGACAATTGCAAAAGTATGATTTGTGCATTCCAATCTTTTGCCAAGCGACTTCTCGATCGCTCTTATTTTCTGCAAGCTCAGTAGTGTGGGGTTTTTGTTGCGATACTTTGTTTTCAATAAATCGCTATTTCACTAATGGCAGGTATGAAGCAAGTTCCTTTCAATTCTGCTGATAATGTTGGTTGAACTTTTTGAAAATCAGTACTTTCAGTTTTCACTCTGAGCACTGTCTGACGTTATACCGCAGTAAAATATATTTTTTTGGAAGACATACATGTGTTTCCGTTTTTACGGTAGCTTTTTTAACAATTGGAGTTTTCCGTTGTCGAACGATGTACATTGTCCGGCAACGCAAATTTTTTGTCACTTTGTCATTTTTCCTGACTGTTTCACATTCTTTTAGTGATAGATGAATCTACGTTCTTTTGCTCTGTGTATCTTCAATAATACCACATGAAAAAACGTACCACATGAAAAAAATTGTTGTTCTTTTGAAATCCAAACATAATGCTGGACAATTTGTAATTAATGTGATGAACTACTGTTTCAACGAAAAGTTCTAATGCGACACTCGTCTGTTGTTGAGTTGCTTTTTTGTATCGAATTTTTTGGCTTTTTTAATAGAAATTTTTTGTGTTGAAGGTGGTTTTTATGATATTTTATTGTCAAAAATGCATTTTATGATACTGACGGTAGTCGTTTATGTGATATTTATCTATGTCGTTTAGATGCATTTCTTAATATAACAGTTTGAACAATTTTTATTTGATCACTGTATCTTTAACGTTCTGTTCAAAGTCATCCCTGCCTTTTGTACAAATAAACTCCAGGTGGCAAATAATTTAAGATTTTGTTCAAACGTTTTTCTCACTTTCTGATGTAATTGATGAAGTCTGTTGTAGATTGGAACTCTATCAGCTGGTTTATACTCGATCCATTAAAATTAAGATGACATACTGCAATAAAATCTTCTGTGGAATAGCCCTTGTCGAGGTTTGGTAAAAAAAGAAATGTAAGACTAGCGGTAAATAGCGGTGAAAAAGATTTTTTCACCTCAAAGTGCCCGCATCTTTTAACATTTAAAGCGGTGACTTTTTGTAAGGTTTGTGATTTGTAGCGGTAAATATTTTTTTTCACCGGATTTCACCGCATTCACCGGATTTCATACAAAAAAGAAAAGAAACTGCCGTACACGGGTTTGAACCTGTCACCTCCTGCATGTCAACAAATTCTTATTCCACTTCGTCACTTAAAAGCTATTTTTCACTGCATTTATCGCATTGAGCGCAAATCTTACACTTTTCAATCAAATTCACCGCAAATCTTACATCTTTTACCAATTTTTAGCGGAGACACTTCGACCCGGGAGACTATAACTGCGGATTACGCCAAAACTAAAATCTCACTACTTCTGACCTCAGTATTAACAAATTTCGCCCAAAGTAAGACTTCGAAAAACAAAAAGAAAACAGAAGATCCCATCATCAAGGAGGAACTAAAAATATCAGTAATTCTCTCCTGACTACACTTAGCTGACAAAAGAAAACGGTAGCTGGTGTTTGATAAATATGGGACTTCATCCAGGGAGCTACTGGGATGCTCATTTTGATCTGAATTTGATTCCCGGCTAGAGGTTTTGTCAAAAAATAATGTTTAGATCAGCGGTGAAAAGCGGTGCAATTTTTTTTTCACCGCAAAGCGCCCGCATCTTTTAGCGTTGAATGCAGTAAACAAACTTTTGTAAGACTAACCGTTCTTAGCGGTAAATTTTTTTAATGCATTCACAGGATTTCTTGCATAAGAAACTGACGTACATGGGTTCCAAACCTCACTTCCTACATAACTTTTATTGCACTGCGGCATCTGTTAGTTATTTCAATGATATTTCCTGTGAATTTACGATAAGTCTTGAATTTAGCGGTAAATATTTGTAAGATTTGCGATTTTAGCGATAATTTTTTTCACCACATCCTGGTAGGTCTGATTTTTTACCGCATTCTATCTTATATCTTTTAGCGATTCCAGCGGTGACACCTCCACCCGAGTTCTATCCAAAAACTAAAGGCAGCTCTTGCACAAAATTAATAAAGACAAAGGATATCATGTTTTCATTTTCCTCAACAAAGCATTTGAAATTGATTTAAACGTTTAATTTTCCCAGTAACACAAAATCTTATTAAAACTTTTTTTTGCAAATTTGGAAGTAATCATCTTCGCTAAACAAAAACGAACCTCCGTGTGTTTGGAAAAAAAATGTATCATCAATATATTACACAGTCAGTTTTAATAAATTTTTAACCCCTTTGTGCAATTGTCTTGGGCACCGTGACGGTTATTGTTATTGCATATATAATATCGATTAGACATATTAAGGTGATTTCTTAACTCACTATAAGTTATTTATCCCACTATAGTTTACTGGGTACAATTTTAAGTTAAAAAGCAGTTACTTAGTTTCTCGAGCAACGTATCACTGTGCTTCTAGTTCAAAGGCGGCTAAGTTTTTCTTACTATCTTTGACATTCATATTTTCTTAATCTTGTGTTTAATCTTGCAAGAAAATTTTGTGAGCCCGTACGAAAAGAATCCCTTGCCTTGGTAGGATAGCATTTTTTAGCTTGATATTTTGCTTGATAATTTTTTCACTGCATATCGATGCTTTACTCATGCGAATTGCTTCAACATCAAAATTTTGTGACAATGTTTTGGATTTAAAGAGAATATTTAGGCAATTTTTATTTCCTGAATTTAGAAAAATGACAAAATCTATAGATAATGAACCAAATTGCAGCAGACAAAATGCAGAATATGTGTCCTCATAACTTCCACCAATCACAGACTGAGAAGATTTTTTTCTCTTTCAAATAGCGCATGATTAACACTGTCAGTCTGTTAGATAGATACAGTAAGTATATGTTATTGACTACGATGTTTTAAAGTTTACCACAGTTATAATTGAAGCATAACTTCAGTGGTTTTCTGTATCGATTGGTCAGATGGATATAGATAAGTTTACTTAGTGCACAGAAATATGTAGTCCTAGCTTTATACACTTTAGGGCTGTAAAAAGAGCACTGCAAGGGTCTGCTTTAAGTTGTGCTAACATTGATTTAACAAAATCTAACCAAAAAAAATTTAATTCGAATCACCACATTTAAACCACAAAACTATATCACGGGAAACACAATGCTGCAAAATTGTGTCACAGAAAACAAATTAAAAACAATAATAAATTATTCGCCAAAACTTAAAACCAGACAAATTGACAACTTTTTCTCATTAGACACCATATACGATGGTGGACAGATACTCTCTTAACAAAAGCCGACAAAATATTAACAGACTATATTGAACCGTTTTTATAGTGAAACTTCGTAACACAGACGAACGAAATCTTTTAGTAGGCACAACTTATATTTGAAAGGTCAATATTTTAACCAGTTACAAAAAAATTATTCAAAAGCTCATAAAACCTCGAAAAATCACTAGAACAGCATTGACATCCTATTTAATTGAATCTTAGTCCAACAATTAACAAAAGGAAAATTTATTTTGAGATCTCCGGAAAAAGCTGTTTCCCTATGGTGATAACTGTGTCTCGTGGGCAGCAACGTATTTTATTGAGGTTAGAAGTCAAATTGCAAAGTGCGATTCTGAAGATCGCAAAGGCATTCTATAAAATTTAGATCAAGAGCAAGACACGCCGCAGAAGCTCGGTGGTGGAAGTCAACGTTGAAATGCAGCCACATCTATCCCCGACTTTTTGCGGCATGTCTTGCTCGTGATCCGGAATGTTCTAGAGCTCTTCCTAGATCCTCAGATATACGTTGCCGATTTCGATTTTGAATATCGATAAAGTATATTGCTACACACGAGACACAGGAGATCACTGAGAAACCGTTGGAAAACACAACAGGATACAACTTCACTTGCCCTACTGGCTTCACAACAGATACAATATGGACCGCTAACTGAGGACACTAGTCACGTACTTTACTTGACAGGGACAATTACATTCAAAAGATTTTCAGTTGCAATGCAAATCTCGAAGAAATTCTTAACTCAGGATGGATGAAGCAGATGAAATTGTTTAATGTGTATTTTCCAATATTCTCCATCAATCACAGACTGAGAAGAATCTTTTCTCCTTTATAAATATAGTATAGGGTAACCACCGTTCTAATTGAAGCATATCTTCAGTGGGTTAGTTAGTGTTTTCTTGAGTGGGTTAGTTAGATATATTTAGGTAAGTCTACTTCTCGCGCAGAATTAAGTAGACCTAGCTCTTTACTCTTTAAGTCGTTTAAAGGAGCCCAACTAGGTTAGGTTCTCCTAAAAAAATCTTTTTAAAAAGTCTTGAGCTTTAAGCTTTTATAATTTTGCATAACATGAGTAGAGAGTATTTTTCCAAAGTTACTTGGGCTTTTCAAATAAATTGCAAAAGTGGCACATCACAAAGTTAAACTTTGGTTTTTAAAGTAACATTATTGTTTGACTTTTTACATTGTTTGCAATCTTACACCCAAGAAATTACCCAATTATATAATTAAATTAGTAAAAAAACGCATGAGAATGCACGTAAACTTGTATATGGTGCATTTTTTGTGCGTCACTGCCCAACCCCCAAAAATAAAGTGTTAACCATACCTTTTTATGTGGATCAGGCGAATAAGTTTTTGAATGGAATTAAATCGAAGAGTTCTGTCGCGCAAACTTTTTTTGAGCTCAATTTTTCTGAAAGTCTTCTGCTGAGAAAAAAAGGTCTCTCTGATGAAAAAATTTTCTTTTGAGGCTCTTATTGACCATAAATATTGAATTTACATTGTAGTTTACATCAAAATGAATGATTCCTAATTTCAAATTATACCAAAATTCTGAGATTTTTTTCCATTAACCTCAACTTTTGTTATTTAAGAAAGCCAGAAAATTATTTATTTGCAATCAATCAGCAATCTAGCAATGTTCATTTTGGTTAGATCATATTTCACTGGCTTGTCTGTTGCCAGATTGACAAGGATTTTCCCACTGACTGGGGCCATTTTGAACCCATGGCCAGAGAAGGCGCCTCCCACTACTATCCGGCTGTATCCAGGCAGCTTGTCCATTATAAAATGCGAGTCAGGCGACATCTGAAATTGACTGTGGTTTTGAAATTAATGTTATAGCCTGCTCTCCCGTTATTAACCCCCCCGCCGCTTAGTGGTCATATAACGTCATATAGCCCTCCCTATGGCCCTCACCCTCTCCACTGAACTATTGTAAATATACCGCAGGAGGTTGGTGGTAATTTCATGAGGGGGGGGGGGGGTTTAGTTGGACACATCCGAAAAATTCAACGTTCAGCTCTCCAAAGCAGAACTTTTTCAATGATTCTTTCATTTTCGCTAAGAACGTATACTCAGATTCACCCAGATGTTAGTTGTTCTATTCTAGAGTTCGGCAACGAATAATTTTCCATTTTAAAACACATTTTGAATCATTTGGATCCATTTTGAACTTCCTATAGAAATGTGATAGCGCTACAGAAAAATATAGATAGGGACGGGAGTAAACCTCAGGAAGCAATTATGGTCCCCCACAAAGATTAGTGAGGCTATTACTAACCCCCCCCCCCCCCCCCCAACGCGTTTCCCTAGTCGTCGAGAGAAATTCCCGGTACCCTCTAGCGTTCCAAAACGAAGATACCGAAAGTACCGAAGCCCTCTTACGTTTAAAGCCAGAGATACCGATGTTATCTTACGTTGTTTATGTTCGGTGTTCTAAACTAGGGTAGCTATACCATAAGGTGCCAACATTTTAGCACGGGGCCAACTTTGTTCAGTTCTACCCGATTAATCTATTAAAGAAGATATGAGAAAAACGGTACCGTGTATCTACAATGCTCAATGCTGGCTGGTTCTGGATCAACGTACGGCATTCTTTTCTTGACAATGTCCTTGAGAATAGCGAGGTCTGCATCAATCGCCTCCTGTTTTTCAGCCTCAGATCTGGAACTGTCCTCTGGCTCAGATATCACTGGTCCCTCGTGTCGTAGGAACTATAAAAATTTGCCAAAATTAGACAAATTGGATATTTTCCGATTTTTTGCTTGAGGGAGGGGGGTAAAAAATATGTCATATCTTATTTAGAGAATGAAAAGGTAAAAAGACCTCAAGTTCTGACCGTGGGCACCATGGTGATTTGTGGGCACAAGGCTGATCGCAAGAAAACTTTCTGAGAATCGACTGAACTTAGAAATGATTTCAACCATGCTTTCACCAACCAAGCACACCTTGAATATATGTTAAAAATTAAAAAAAAACAAAGTTCTGACCCATTGTTTGAAAATTGGAGGAAAGGTTGATATCATTTTACGAGTTCTTCGAATATTGTAAGAGTAGCGTCTATTCAAATAACAATGAGGTCCCAATCTACACAGTTATGCAGTAATATTCAGCCTCACAATTTCGAAGATGATTGGGGTATTTCCAACATATTCGGATTTAAAATCAAATCAAACTGCTCAGTGTCGTCAAGTCAACGCTAAAAACTCTCTCTCTCTCTGTGTGTGTATGTGTGCGCATATGTGCGTAAGTGCGTGCGCATGTGTGTGTGTGTGTGTGAGTGTGTGTGTGTGTGTGTGTGTGTGTGTGTGTGTATGTGTGTGTGTATGTGTGTGTGTGTGTGTGTGTGTGTGTGTGTGTGTGTGTGTGTGTGTGTGTGTGTGTGTGTGTGTGTGTGTGTGTGTGGGTATGTGTGTGTGTGGGTGTGGGTATGTATGCGTATATATGTGAGTAAGTGTGTGTGTGTATGTGCTTATGTATGCATTGTGCGCGTGTGTAAGTGTGCATGTATGCGTATATGTGTGTGTTTGTAAGTGTACTTGTATGTGTGTGCATGTGTGTAAGTGCGCATGTGTATATGTGTGAGTGCGTGTGTATACGTGTTTGTGTGTGTCCGTGTGTTTGTAATTATACATATCTTTGTATATATATATATATATATATATATATATATATATATATATATATATATATATATATATATATTTGTAATGTCTACGTGTGTGTGTGCGGGTGAAGTTAAACTATTAAATGTGTTTTGTATTTTGGATCTCTTCCGTTTCGACAGCCCCCTGTAACATTTCAGAGGAGAAAAAGTAACCAAAAACGTTAATACGAAGCTCAAGAAGTACAGAAGAAAAATCTTTTCATTGCTCCAAGACATTTCTTTGTATGTACTGAGAGCAATAGAATGAGAATTTAATACATGGCTCTTTTACTGACAAATTCTTTCAATGGATTTGTTGAAGTTGCCGAAAGCATTAAGTATGTTATGTATTATTAAAGAATGCAAATCTTGGCCTACAAAAACCTCCAACAGAAACTCCAGAGAAAGAATTCTGAAACTCAATCGCCTGAAAACCAGACTCGATTCCGGGAGACATTTTCGAACTTCAAAGCAAGAGACAAGTGAGCCCATGGTAACGGACTTGGTTAAGAAATATTAAGTTTCTGGCTCTAATCAGTGATTTAAACATTTTTGGCTGTATCATTAATCAACCAGTTCATGCAAGCACAACGTTTAATTGAGCACGATTATTTTTTACTTGTGCGTTTTTATTCAGTTACATAGCTCAAGACTTTAGAGATGATCCGGGACAACTCAACGTTAAAACGTGACATGATCAAGAGAAATGACATCAAACGTGAAATGAGTTCGGATCTATTCCGTTGCCCCCCCCCCCCATTACTTTATGCGCCCCCAGTCACAGAACACGTGCCATTACATAGTAAATCATTATGTAAAAATATGGCATGTTCGTCTGGGGGTGCAAATAACATGCGCCCACTAAGCTGGGGGCACAAACGGAAAAGATCGTAAATTTTTCTAATGAACCAATTTGAGAGTGAAGATATGACCTTGAGATGACCTTTCTTCTCCATTTCGGGCAAGAGGTAGACATTCTCAGCCACATGGAACTGAGTCGTGGTTATCTTCATGTCCTCTCTTGTCTCTCTCCAATAAGGAATCGTTATCTTGAAGATCTGAAACAATTAAGGGCAGTGCTCAGTGATCCAGTCGGATCCGTAAACTGTCCTCTCTGAGTGTACAAACTTGACGCTTTCTGATCTTGAACTCTAAAAGTAGGAAATTTTGTTATGTGTTATATTTTGATGTTTATTTATACTCAGAGGAATTAACTCTCCCTCTCTCATACAAAAATTTAAATCTTGGGGATATGATAAACAAAAAAAGAATTTGAATGAGAATTTGAATATCCAAAAATGAAGATCTGAAAATCCAAATGTTGGATATGTACAGAAGGGGACTATAGCACATTTATCTGAGTTCAGCGTACTTCTTAAGTCGAACAAAATTTAACGTATTTTAAAAATTTGGAGCCAGCATTTTCAACACAATTCCGTATTAGATTTCTCATTTATGGGCATATTTCAGCGGATAGTTATATAGAGGATGTTAAAGATTTTTCCCAAATATTTGTCACGTTTAAATATTTTAGGCAGTTCATCAGCCTGGAGGACCTTTCTTGCAATAAAATGTGAGATCTTTTCATTATGTGCCCCCTCACCCCCCCCCCCCCGCTTTAGAGAGCACGTGTCATATTATAGCAAATCTTTATGCAAAAAATGGCACGTGCGCTTGGTGGTGCATAAATAATAAACACCAACTAGGCTTTGTGGGGGGGGGGGGGTGACAATCGGAAAAGATCCAATACGAGAACGTGAAACAATTATTTCTATTTTCTTCAAATAGTGAAATCTTGAGCTCTAACTAACTTACCCTTTATCTGATTTTTATCCACTAATATATTACTACCAAGCACGGAGGTCGAGCATTGCTGTCGAATAAACTGCAAAAATTAAACTGTCCTTTTATATGATCAATTATTATGAATTATATTTATTATCAATTATATTATCGATTACCAATTACTAAGATATATATCGGAAATTATTGGATCGGAAATTGAATCACATAATTTAATGACTACCCCAGTGAAACGAAACAAAAGCATCGTCATATGACACACCGTTATAGGATTCTTGTAACATCTTCAAGACATATATAAACTTGCAATATTTTCGCATATGTTTAAAGAAAGTTTATTCCTCACCAAGACTTTTGTCAAAAAACCTGAAAAGTTAGTTTATCAAGATATTACAGCCCAATTTTGTCAACGAAATCAAGATCAAGGTATGTCTTCCCGGGTTGAGGTTTTGTCGACAAAATGATGTAAGAAGTGCGGTGAATAGCGGTGAAAAAAAACCTTTTTCACCGCAAAGCACCCACATCTTTTAGCGATTAATGTGGTGAAAGCGGCTAATTTTTGTAAATTTTGCGGTTTTTAGCGGTGAGTTTTGTAAGAGTTGCAGTTTTTAGCGGTGAATTAAGAACATTTATCAAGATTAGTTTGAGTGGGACATTTTTTCAGCTATCTCGTTTTCACTTAGCCTACCGACCGCGTTTGAATGCGATAAGCGGAAAGACCCGAAAATTCTAACCCTCAGATCCAGTTTCAGACCCATTGGGGCCAGCAACCTGTTGAGCCAAGTACCAGCACATATGATTAATTTGGATCCTTTGTAGCACACACCACTCTCACATTCCACAATCACTGTGTCATTCTCCTCTGAGATGGACGACACTGGCTCTTTATCCTTCAGAACTCCTCCCAGCTTCACAAATTGGTCCTGAAAATTACCCACAACTTTTTCAATGATCTGAAGAAATGGATGATGGTAAGCACAGTAAACTAGTCTAGACCTCACGTTATTAAAGCGCCGTCCTCGAGCGGTATAAGGCATGAAAAAACTGGACTTATGAAAACAATTTGGAGAGAACCAGGTGTATTTGAGAAGAAATGGTTTCGACCCATGAAAAGTTAGTGCTCGACCAAAGTTGTATATGAAAAAAGAATTTCCCGAGTTATCATATCTTAGTAGTCATAAAAAATCAAATATGATGACATACAAGTCATACGCTATTTCTTAGTACGATCTTTGTACGATTACCAGGAAATCATATATGACTTAGTATGTTAACAAGGACATTATATATGATACCTGCATGATTAGTAGGAGATCATAAAAGAGAACTCATTTGAGACTACTCTGATTAACCTAAAACCATTTATGATAAAAGTATGATTATCAGGAAATCATTTATGATACATGTATGATTGTCAAGAAATCATTGATGATCAATGTATGAATACCAGGAAATCATAAATGATCCCAGCACGATAATAGGATATCATAACATAGTTAAACATTGCGCCAAAATGCCGGAAATTATCCGCCGTTGACCCCGGTGAGAGGCTTTGAGATTAAAAAAAGTTAGATAAACAAAGGTAAAATTTGACTACAACCTAGATTTTTCTAAGTGATAAAAAGTTTTCTGATTTCTTACCTTTTCATTAAATTAGATAATAAGCTGGATTCTCCTTTCAAAATGGAGAACAATTAGCTTAATGCAAGTACAAGGCAGCAAAATACTCAAAGGAACTTTGTTAACTTAAAGCACGACAAAAGTCGTCAACAAACTGTTTTTTACCAAGTATCAAAAGTGTTCTGATTTGGTGTGCAGTTTCATTTATTTCAATAAATGTTGCGAGTTAAAATTCTATCTCGGAAGAAGCATTAAGCTTAACACAAAAACCGATTAGCAGTATACTCTAAGGAACTTTGATAACTTAAGTCTTTAAATAATAATTGTTAGTCTCCGGGTTTTATTGGATTAACCCTTTTCCTTTGATTTCTTGATTTAGCCCTCTGACCTTAAACGTATTTCCGTAAGTTTTTTGAATCAAATTTAAAATCAATTCAGTTGAAACAGAGTTAGGTAAGTCAGAAATCAACTGTGAAAAGCGATGTAAAACGAAAAAGAAGTAAAAAAATTAAAAAAAGATTGCCTAAATAAAAGCCTATGAGAGGTTGACGGCGGCTGTTAATCCTTTATAGGAAAGTTGACAACACTTCAGGACATCTATCAATCTTTTAAGGAAAAGAAAAAGTTAGCTCAATGATCAAACGTTGCTGAAAGTTTTTCCCTCATTTTTAATGCTTGATTCTGAAACAACAATTTTTTTTTATTTCTTGCTGAGTTGAAAATTTTTCGAAACCATCAAACTCTTTTGAGATTTTCATAATTTCTCTGTCATCAATCCAGTGTTGAGTGAAATACTCTTCAGAGCATAACGTTAGATTAATTTTTCATGGCATATGTGTGAAACCTAAAAAGTATACGACAAAAAGTTTGAAAAAAGAGGATTTTCTCACAATTTATTTGCATTGAAACCAGCGATTTGTAGTTAAGATTTTGATCATAAGCTTTCAAGACAGAAAACGTTATGTCAACTTTTAATTTCAGTTGCAATATGGTATATGGTCTACAAGTGATTGAGTCAGCCTACGAAACGATGCACTTTCTCAAGTTGCAAAGAAATTATTAATATTTTTGCACAATCTGACTGTTTAGAAAAAAATGGATACTGTCGGCTCTGAAATGTAGAATATACCTGCGATCAGTTAGGTCCCCTGCTAACGTACAGAACAATTTCTTTTTGCCTTTATTGTTGTGTTTACTGTTCAGTTTCGATTGGGAGGCTCAAGAATAATTATGCAGCTGCAAAAGCGATATAGCGACAGATTGATCCGCTTTATCCCATTTTTGTTTCCTTCCAAAATACAATCGGGAAAAGCCGTGCTTGTTCCATGATGACCTCTAAAATTGTAATCGTTTTCTCCTACACTCTTTATTACTAAACAATTACACAAATTTATTTTGCAAGCGGAATAATGAAATGTTGACAAGTTAATCCTCTTTACCACATTTTTAAACAAAAAATCAAATAATTTCAGCAAAAAGTTTTTATTTTTTGTCCAAGAAAATTTTCAAACAGTTAATCCTTGAAATTTAACTATTTTAACTTATCACTTGAACTACAAATGAACACATCTAAAAAATGCCTGCAATTTTGACCAGATATTCTGGTATCACTGCCCGAATTTTTACCTAAAACTACTTTTCTGAAAAATTAAATGAACGGTCAAAGTAAACTCTAGCTGAACCTGAAATTACCTGAACGGAACAAAAAGAATTATCTGAATTTTTTACTGCCTGATATTTTACTTCCTGAATTTACTTGAAATTTTTCGGAAATATTACCTGAACTAATTTTTTTTGATCACGCGAAAATGAACAATTAATTTATTTTCGTGGTTATCAAAAGTCGTTCTTTTGTTTTTTGTTGCAGTTTTTCAGATAAAAATGTTTGTCAATTCAAAAATTTGATCCTCGCGGGGGATAGTTGTTTCGTGAACTTTCCTCTCTAGCTCTTTTTTCACTGTAAACTCTTGCTATACTTAAAATTACCTGAACAGAATTTTTTCGCATATATAGGGTACTAACCACAGTGGCCTTTAGACAAAAATCTGGTCGAACTGCGCCCATTTTGTACTCTTCCAAGACATAGGCCATCTCCGGCTCAATTCTCATCATGGGATACTTCTCGTTGGCTTCGTCAGTACTCAACACACTGTATGCTATATTAAAGTCTTCCAGATTTTTAACACACGGATCCAGCACAGCTTTTGAGGAGAACAGACTTACGCCTCCAGTTAAGCTGAAAAATACCTGTCGAGGTTTTGTCGAAATAGAAAGAAATATTCGCCGAAAAACTTAGTTTTTCACAGCAGTAAACTTACATCTTTTAGCTGTGAATGTGGTGAGAGCGCTGAAATTTTGCTAGATTTAGGGTTTTAAGCAGTAAAATTCTTTTTATTGCATTCCGCTGGCAGCAGAGAAAAATTTTGTCAGCCCTGAAGTTTTTGAAAGTTCAATAGTTAACCGTCAAAATTTTTATTCGAGATAATCGGATAGTAGACTAGCAAGACTTTTTAAGTGTGCAATCTAGCAAGGTGAAGATAAATTATGTATTACAAAATTCATGAAAAATCATTAACAGTTGTCGAGCAGGGTGCTAAATAATACTGCATGCACAGGCACAGCATAATCCCAGACGATGTTTTTCCAAAATTTTCACGATTGAAGAAACCTTTTACCACTTATAAGCTCCATTTTCGACTATTATGCGCAATTCAAAAATGGAATCAATAAAAAACTGTCGTGGTTTTACTCAAAATGAGTGAAAAGCTTCAAAAATAATCTGAGTTCGAAAGAAGGGAAGAAAAATTTGTAATTAAAACAGCAGAAATGTTTCAACAAACTCTAATTGAAACGCATAATCGTGTAAATACCGTATAATAAACAGGAGTCTTGCAAAACTTTGAAGAAATCTTTTATATCTGATAGTGTTAGTTAATGGAAGAGAAACAATTTTTTATACTTAGCTGGCTAATCTTACATTCTATTCGTACTTGAACTTACAAATGAAGTTTTGTTTTCTTTCGATTTATTTCCTAAATCAAATAAACCTAGAAATTTTGGGCGCAAAATGAAAGAAGATGCCTCAATGACAACCAATGAGATAAGATCTTAACTAGAAAGAGCTTGAGTGGGATGAACAACATAGGATGATTAAACATTGGTGGCATACAAGTGATTCAAATCAAAACCAATAATTAAGGTGGAATTGGGACTCTGCAAAATAATTCAGATCAAAATAATGTCATTTTTTCCAGTTAAATCGATTTTTATATGGTAGATTTTGTGGTTGTCAAAAATTTGCTGCTGGCAATGGCCACTTGTTCTTGCTCTAACGGTACCGAGGTTTTTGTTTTTCTATAGGTAGGTAGTTCAAATATATTGCTGCTAAACAAGTTATCACCATAACAACATTTTAGATGGAAAACAACTTAAAAAACCACCAACTTTGTTGAAAGAAGTTACACTCAGGACACACACAGCAAAATTGTTTGCTAATTTTGTTTCCGGGAAATATTACGAAAACGGAATAATTTTCAGGCCGAGCCGAAGTGCAATAACGTTGAAATGAGCACCATTGTTTTATTTTTCTGGTATAGCTCAGATTCTTTTAATTTTAATTAATTTTTAATAAACTATTGAGATTCACTCTCCCTATCTAAATTTATCAAAAACAATTCCCTTCAATTATTTTTTCACAATTAACACCACTAATAGCCAAAATCTATTTGGTACTTTTCTTGCATTCTGTTTTCCAGTCTTGAAGGTCAAATCAATGGATTAAAAATTACGGATGAACAGTTAAAAAGCTGAACACACCAATGCCCGCAATCAACATGATACGATTGATTGGCACATACATTTTTATATCCTCCTCTTCAATTTGAATTGAAGTTACACAGAAAAATTCGTCCCTGAACTTACATATGAGGTTTTGTTTTCTTTCAATTTATTTCCTAAATGAAGAAGTAAACTTAGAATTTCTGGGCGCAAAAAGAACAAAGATTTTTCAAGGACAACCAATGAGATAAGAGCTTAACTGAAATTAATTTGAGTAGGATGAACAACATAGGATGATTAAATTTTTGTTTAAAAAAAATGATTCAAATGAAAACAAACACTTAAGGTGGAATTGGGGTTCTGCAATATAATTCAGATCAAAGTAATGTCATTTTCTCCATTTAACTCAATCTTTTTATGGTGGATTCAGTGGTCGTTAAGAAATTGCTGTTGGCAATGGCTTTGTATTGTTGCAGTAACGGTACCGAGGTGTTTGTTTTTCTTTACGTAGGTAGTTCAAATATATTGCCGCTAAACTTTTGATAGAACAACAACGTAGACAACAACCAACTTTGTTTGGAAAAATTACACCGAAGACACACAGCAAAATTTTTTGTTAGTTTTGTTTGCAGCAAATATTAGGAATAAGAAATAATTTTCAAACCGAACCGAAGCGCAATAACGTTGAAATAATCACCATTGTTTTAATTTTTTCGTATAGCTTAAATTCTTTGAAATAATTTTTACAAATTATTGAGATTCACTCTCTCATTTTTAGTTTTTCGAAAACAATTCCCTGCAATTATTTTCTCACAATTTAGACCACAAGTAGCGGAAATCGGATTGGTACTTTTCTTACATACTGTTTTCTAGTCTTGAAGGTCGAAAAGGATGGGTTGAAAATTACGGATGACTATTTAAAAAATTGAACACATGAATGCCTAATAATCAACGCGATATGATTGATTCGCAGATAATATATCTCACAGTTTTTTAAAAAAAAATTGCAGCAAATTTTTTCATTCTCCTCTTGAATATGAATTGAAGCTACAGAAAAAATAATTTAAACAGATAATCTCAGTGATTTTTCGGTCCATTTTTACCAAACCTCCCAATTTATTTTATATTCTGCAAAATCTTCAGAGGAAAGCGTTTGAAACAATAAAAAGCAATTAGATTGAATATTTAATAAATATTAAAGATTTCATTGAAAAAAGTTTTAGGCTATAATTGAATGTTTTTTTGCTGAGCAAGAACCTGAAAGTATAAGAATATGAGTTGTTCTGTTGTGAGAATGGTTAAAAAGCTCAGCTTAGTTTAGCTCAGCTTAGAATTTCAGCAAACAAGTTAATTGAACAGTTAGCGATACAAACCATTCAAAAATTCGTGAGGACAGAAAAATTGCATAAAGTAGGAATCAGTTACAAAACTTCGAACACCAAATTGCGCAACTAATTTGGGTATGGTTACCAGTTTAACATCGAAATTTGTTGAATAGTTCACAACTTTTTCAGTTTTTTGCAGTTATGTTTTTCTACAGGAACTGCGAACAAATTTATTAGTGATCTGGATTTGACTCAAGGATCTTCATTACGTCTCGTCATTCCTATGGGGAATCATTCCTATTACAGATTTCTCAGTAGCCTGATAGTTTTTTTTCAGTACATTCTGTAACACAAATTTTGTAGGTGTAATCATACCTCAAATGAAGATACCGCGGTGATGCTTAGTATGTGTGGTGATACCGAGTATTTCTCCTAGTGTTTGGCAGGCGAAATGCAACAGCAAGAAATGGTTAGGCAATTTCGCTGCAATGCAATTTGCAAGACGCTTAAACCAAATTTATAAAAATTATTATTTTTGCTTAAGATCTATTTGACAAAATAAGCGAGGAGACAAAATTAGTCGAGATTTTTTTTAGAAAGAACATTAGTTGGCGATCTTTAGCAAGCATTACAAAAATTTCAAAATTTTTTTTGTCAACTAAGTTTAAAGAAAATCATCCATTTTTGTATAACAAACTGTCCACTCACCCAAAAAGTGGGCTCGGTTTCAGCTGCATTTTAAAAAGAGAAATTGAATCACTGGAGAAAGAATTGTACTGTTCTGCTATCAGGTTTGCATCGGAATTTCATTAACCGACCGTAAAAACTTTGTTTCTGTTTATGTTCAAGTAGGCTAAGAAGAGCTAAGAAGAAAAAGGCTATTAGGTACACCCACGATTGTTGAGGTTTCAGCTTAATTTTGGTCCATAATCACGTAAGAAGTGCGCTCATTGAACTAAAATTGAACAGAAAAATTGCTTAATGAGTTTATCTCAAAAATTTTCGTCATCCTTTACCTATTTTCTGCTTACATTTTAGCCCTTTCAGCGCATTTTATGCAATTTGTTGAGAACATTTTCAATTCAATTTTGTTACCAAAATTTTTCCGAAATTTTTTCAGAATATTAAATATTTATGACAAGTTGCCAGATAGAAATTTATAATAGAATTTGGAAAATAGATTGAGGAGATTGTGTTTTTAAAATAATATATGACCTCGGTTGAATCTGTATATATAGCAGAGCATACCATACAAATTATGAAGAGCATTTTCAAAGAATTTTTGTCAACAAAATTTTGATTTAGGCATTTTGTAGAGTTTTCAGTAACATTTTAGAACCGCGCTGGATTATCCAAGTTGAGTTGTGCGCTTTTAACGTCAAATTATTTGAAAAAGGGATCACGCTGAGTTCGCTAAAAGTTAGTGTTGCTCTTGGCTTTTCTGGTATATTTTTCAGAAAATATTGTGACCCGTATAAGGAGGCTAGAATTGTATGACTGATATACAAGCACAAATTATTTCCTGAGATGAAAACATTTTATTGTTCATCCCAGCTGCAGTTTTGTGCACCTCAGCTGCACATGTGTTCGTTAAAAATTCAATCAATTTAGATGAAGTTTATTTTGGCACACTAAATGCTGATCGATTTTTTTTTCACTAGATTTCATGAAGGGAGGGGGAACTTTTTATTAATGTATTGGGTAATTTTTTTGGTTGAGGCGATAGTTTTGATTTCTCTGGCCCTTGTTTGTTTCGAGTATTTCCTTACTTGAGCAATTTTTCGCCTGACACTTTTTCCAGGTCCTCCCATTCGGCATATGCCTCTGGCATCCACTCGGCGTATTCTGGAAGACTGCCATACTGGTACCGGATGACACGACTACCCCCGTGAGAGCTCCCGTTTTCATGACCAATTCCAAACTGAAATCAAAAAGCTCAGTCAGATATTTGCATAGTATAGAGAGTTCCTTAAAGTTGCAACGCAAGCGAACGTTTGAAAAACTCCTGGCATGCATATGAGCATCAATATGCTAAAGTCCGCATGTTTTAAATTTGAACTTTGACCTTTGAAACGTTCAATGCCGTTGCAAGTTCAGTGGACTAAATATAAACCAATAAGCTTAGCCAGATTGCATAGTAAGTAGCATAACTTTGAAATGCTAACGAACTTTTCAAAGCGTCTAGTTCAAATTAAGAAGAGAGAAGAAACATATGAAATGGACAAGCGAACGTTTCGACAAGCGAACGTTTCGAACGTTTTCGACAACCGAACGTTTCATCGACAAGCGAACGTTTCATTCGACAAGCGAACGTTTCATTTTACGACAAGCGAACGTTTCATTTTACGACAAGCGAACGTTTCATTTTACGACAAGCGAACGTTTCATTTCCGACAAGCGAACGTTTCATTTTACGACAAGCGAACGTTTCATTTTACGACAAGCGAACGTTTCATTTTACGACAAGCGAACGTTTCATTTTCGACAAGCGAACGTTTCATTTTGTCGACAAGCGAACGTTTCATTTTACTGTACAGTTGCTTCTACGTTTTAACTTGAATTGCTCTTTTAACCTCCATGTTTTAAAAAGATGATTTTTGCTTAGATTAGATATATTTCGCTTGCTTTTACGAATTATACCCTTATTGTTAATATTGTTCCATCTGTAAATAAACAAATTGTACATTTCTACCGCAATGCTATCCCTCCAATCCTTCGAGAAACTCTCTAAATGCGAACTTTATCAAATTTATGTTGACCTTTTCAAAAAAGTTGAAGAAAAAGATGACCTTATAAAAAATTATGTTATACAATGCAGCGTTTACATCAAAGAAAGCAGACAGGACGGTGATCAGGCAACATACAAAAAAGATCAGGAAGTACCACATAATTTAAATAACAAATACAATGTGAGAACGTTTCAACTTTTAGTATTCCAGAAAACACGGAGAATTTATTACTTGGAAGTAGTTTGGTTAAGAATTTGGTCAAAGATAATTCAATACCGCAAGACATCTGCATTCACGCATATAGAGGTTCAACAACAAAAGAAAAGATAGCTGTTCTAGAAAAATATCCCGAGAAAGAATTTAAAACTGTTGTTTTGCAAGATGGAACCAATTCGATTTTAAAACAAAAACATCGTGATGTGAACGACCTTTTCAATGAATACATTGAATTAGTTGAAGTAGTGTCTCACAATTTTAAACCCAAATCTCTAGTGCTAATGGAAATCCCACCAATCAAGTCATCAAATTATAACTCTGTTGCTAATGAACGAATATCTGCTTTCAACAAAAAACTTGAAATTTATGCAAACTCTGCTAATAATATGAATGTGAAATTATTACCTATTCATCAAATGATGATGAAACTACCCCACTACAACTATCTCTTTTATGATGATTTAAATTTTAATTACCAGCAGGGAGTACCTTTTTTAAAGAATGCAGTTTTAGGACCCTTTCTTCTCACATCAAACAATATTATTGCAAACGCTCAATACAATCGCAGTTTCAACCAATCGTTTAATAAAAATAAATTTCATTCTTTTCAACGCAAACCTTTCAACCAAACCTATTACTACACCAGGGGAAATAATCATTTTTAATAATTCGTATAGTAACGCGAGATGATGTATTGCTTGTTTTATTTTTCAAAATTGATATCGATGTTTAGGGAAGGCACTTCATGGAAATGGAGAATCAGTCTCATTATTCTACTTATTTTATCTTCACGAACTCTATCTTCAAGTGAATTGGTGTACGACAATTTTCATGAGGTGCCACTTTTCGTGTTAAACAATAGAACACCAGGAACGGCTTTTAATTTAATTACAATTTCTTTTTCCCGTGTATTAAATATTTGTTTTGTCTTAATAGTTAAAGCTTCTATCATGATTCAATGTGGAGATGTAGAACAAAACCCAGGGCCAGTTCTAAAATATGCTGAGTGTGTTAAAACAGTAGGCGCGTCTTTTAAGACTAATGTAAAGATTTTCTCCCTCAATTGTAGAAGTATTGTTGGTCAGAACTCTACCTTGAAGCAATAAATGGATGATTTGGGAAAAAACACATTTTTTGGCTTTACAGAAACATGGCTCAAAATGAATGACGATATCCGTTTTTGGGAAGTACGCAGTGAAAATTTTCAATGTTTCAGAAAAGATAGGAATCTTTCATTACATGACAAAACAAGTGGAGGTGGTCTGCTGCTCTATATACCTAGATCATTTAAACCTAATGAACGTTAAGATCTTACCACCGTCTCGGAATCCCGTTTCGAAAGCATCTGGGTAGAATGTCAGTTCAATAAAAAAAAGTATTTGATAAATATTTCGTACTGCCCGACCAAACACCTTTCTGAAATGTTTCTGTCAGAACTGGCTCTGGGAAATGACTGTGCTGCAGCTGAGAACAAACGAATAATTTTAATGGGCGATTACAATATTGATTTTTTCAAAAGAACGAAAAACGAAAATTAGAAACGCTATTTA
>NC_134475.1:7867760-7897760 GCF_964194025.1 Convolutriloba macropyga
TGACCTTTTTAAACAATGGAGTGTCTTCGTAGCCGCGCAGCAATAGCAGAGCTGATATCGATCTCATTATGGATCTTTAAGGTAAAAAAATTTAGATTTTGATGCGGCGCGGCCTTTTTTAAAAACGTATTTCCGCAATTATCGTTTTTTATGAAAATTACTGACAAGCACTTCAGATAAAAGCTCTTTAATTGACAGATACTATTTACAAAAAATTGGTCCACTATATATATATTTATATATATATATATTATATATATACTTATATATATATATATATATATTATATATAATATATATATATATATATATATATATATATATATATATATATATATATATATATATATATATATATATAAATATATATTATGATCTCAGAGTAAAGCTCGTGGTTTTCATGGCTCTGACCAAAAGCATTCATAAAATTTTGTGAATTTCTTATGTTTTGCATTCACTTTTTATACTTTTGGTGTTACAAGGATTTAGTATTCCCAATCAATAATCCAAATGGTTTTCTGAGAGGTATAAGTGAACCAGAGAATGTTTTCAGTTGTTATCTAAGGTCTCTTATTACTTTGAATTTATTTGCTTACAGAAAAACTCAGCAAACTTTTGAACTCTGCCACTATTTTCTCTTATTTGTCTCAGCTTCGGGCGTAGTCTAAAAAAACAAATAAACAGCCTTTTCTTGTTAGCTGAAAAGTTAATGTCTCTAACGATTTTACATTTAACTAATGCATTATTGGTGTTAACGCTACGAGTTTTCATTTTTTTATTTTTGAGCTTAATATTAGATAGAATGAGTTCAATTTGTCGTTGTCGAATTATCACATTATTGACAGATCCACTTTAGCATAAGCCTAGTTTCAAAAAGAACAGGGTTGAAAAAGGCGTATCTGAAAAAATTTAATCGTTTTTGGTAAATAGTTCGCTTTTTTTGGGGCTGAGACGCTGATCTCTCGCAAAGTTTAGTGATTTTTTTTATTTTTGCGTATGTCTGTCTTTTTTTTGGTTGTTATACGACATAAACCTGATAATAATATATTTACTTGATAATAATGTTGGTTAATGTGCGACATATAGCTAATACTATTGATAATAATTTTCTCAGTTGCTTTCCAGGACGTATAACAACCTATTTAAACCTTTCAGCATATAGCTATTTTTCTTAATGACCATCAAATTATTTTTTTAGAAAAAGATTTTTTCCAACTGTGTCCTTTTTGCTTTGATTTCGTTACCATGTAACTCAACCTCACTAAAGAAGTCTCAATTACTTTTGTTGTTTCAAACCCTAATTTCTCGGTTGGTTATATGTTTTGACTGATTGCTTGGACCATTTAGTTTCGTAAACATTTTTTGAGATATCTATACTGTTCAATTTTTGGGTTTCTCATTGTTGTAATTTCCAAGTAGTTCTTTTTATAAGGAAGAACCCCGCATTTGTGATCAGATGAGAACCAAATGACGATTTACCGCTCCTGCAGTTAACATCTTATAAATATATTGCCTTGAACACTGTTGTATCGTAAAATTGTTTGTGAAGTTTCGGCTTCTGCTGGTGTTTTTTTTAGCCTCGTGTTTTAGTCTCCTTATTGACAGGCCTAATTGGCTTTCCGAATTGATGCACCCTAACCGGTCTCTTTTTGTTGAAATCTTGTGTCTGTTATGACTTTTGAAAAAAGTTGTTTTCAAAAACATTTGAATTTGTGAGCTTAGCCATTTTTTTAAAAATTGTTTTTGGGTCGAATTGGAGCTTAGTTTCTGTAAAGACAGGTTACAACCCGTTTCTAGTGGGCTAAAGTTTAATTAATAACAGTTTCAGTTTCAACCAATTGTTTCTCGGCTTTCTTACTACTGTTACTACGAAATTTCTTAACATGTTCATGATTTTTATATATTTGTACATTTTGAAGGACTTTTGCTTTCCTTTAAATCATAAAATTAATGGTAGGTCACATTGGCTCGGAATTGTTTGCATGTATTTGTTTTTTTTTGTAGTCGCATGACAAACACTGATTAGTGACAGCTCTCAATTGCTTCCTATGGAGATGGAAATCAAGTTTTTATTGATTTTATATCTAATGATAATAATCAATTCTGAAATCAATTGTTTTCAAAAAATAGAAACGTATTTATGAACTTCGCACCTTTTTGCTCTTTCTGTCGTTTTGGTACCCGGTTGCATGGAAAGCAGGTCCCTTATCTTTTCTATTGAAGTATAGGTTCATTTCGTTTTGTTTAGGTCTCATCTGATGCAAAGTTGAATTTGATATGTTTTTTTTTAAATACAGACATCGAATTTTGGTCGTCATTAATGTTTGTTATTTGGTTTTATTGTAGTCCTTTCCAGTTGTCCTATTTACAACATGTTTTATTGAATCTCTAGCGCGGCTTTATTGTATTCCATTAATGGATTATTGAACAGTATGTATGTTTTCAATAGTCTTCTATCTGTTCATCATTTGGCAGCCATTTAGGTCAAGAATATGGATGAGCGGGGTCGGAACACTATGTGCGTACGCACATTATCGAGCCTCGTTGTATATTCTAGTCTTTAAGATAATCACGGGCGTCTACTGATACCAAATTTTTGAGTTAATTTTATTCATTTTTCATACCAGATTTCACTTCTCCTATGTTAAAACATTGTGCGTGCAGAACATGCTTTTGAACTTCCCGGACGAAAAGGTGGTATCCTATATCGAAATTTCAGTCAGTATTTTTCCATTTTAAACGGCAATTTAAGACCAAAAATTTTTAGTTGAATCAGCTGGTTGTAACTACACCCAAAAATTTTGAGTTGAAACAACTGGTTTTAACGCTAACCAACAACCAGTATAAATTTTACATTTAATCACTTCGATCGAATTAAAAAAGCAAGGAAACAAGGAGAGTTGAACAGTTTGAAATCTAAAGTAAAACAAAAATGTAGATAACAAACTTAATACTGCAGTGACTAAAGTGGAAAATATATTGAAAACTGTTACAATGCAAAGCAAGCTTAATTAATAGAAAATAGATCCCAGCGCTTAAAAAAGTTTTTTCTGAAAGTACCGAATATGATTATAACCTTTCTTAAAACTCTTTCTTCAATAGAAACTCATTTAAAATCTTCAGAAGTGGAAGGCTGAACATTTATAGACTGCAGATTAAAAATGAGCCATATTGCGTTCTTAAAAAGCTTCACCCGATAACTGTAGTGATTTTGAGTCAACGTTTTAAGCAACATGGGCAGAAAAATAGAGATGGTGATACTAAAGATGCTAACGTGTTTAATATTTCGAATATTGAATTTTGAATATTTTTGATTTTTTTTATTTTTTTTCCATATTGCATGAAAGGCTTAAATTAGAGAATGTAATATTAAAAATTTTATCAGGTTATTATTTCGAATATTTCTGTCTCTATTTTTAGTCCATATTGGTCAAAAGGTTTACTCTAAAACAAAATGGTTGCAATGCATATTACCAAGAAAGTTGCTGCAGCAGCCTATTAATATTCGAGTAATTGTCTCACCGTGCATAACTACATTTTTTTTTAAAATTTTGCTTGTCTTGATGCGTTATATTATCAGACACAGATAAACCAACTGACCAAAAACTGTCTTCGACAAAAAGGAAACGTACACAGGAACACCTCGATCGAAAGCAGAGAGGGAATCCTGACTTAAATTGACCTGAGAGATTGTTGAAAGTTTTAGGGTGTACTGTGAAACTTGTTTAGATAAACAACATCAGCTCCTTGCTTTTTTTGAACTTAATTGGAACCTGACGTTGTTTTGTAAAAAAAAAACAAAATAAATTTTCAAAAAATCATTTTTTTCTCTGAATTTTTTTGGTAACTGCAAAAACAAGAGGTAACCAATAAACAATTAAAGAGATTTTTTCAAGCCACGTCAATTGTGGCATAAGCATGTCTATTTGTCCATTTATCAGCAGTCTATTTTTTTTCGAAAGAACTCCAAGCCGCAGGTATTATACCCATGACAGCTATCAGCCAGCTAGTAACTCTCTTACATAACCATTATTTGAATTCTGGTCTAATTTATCAGGGTCTAGGGTATCTAATTGCTGCTAGATATTAATTTTTGATTCACAAGCCGTCAATTAATTTATGTTTGTCAAATCTTTCTAGTCAGTGACAAAAAATACGCTAAAACAAAAAAAAATGCAGGTTTTTCAGTAGAAATGGATTATTAAGTTTCCAATAGAGAAAAAATCAGAGAACAAAAGCTTATTTAATTTTAGAGCAAACAAATTCTGCTGCTGAAAAACAAAGTGCTGGAAAAAAAATCATGTTTGCTGACATGCTAAAAAGCTTGAGAACAATATGTCTTTACTTCTAAAAACTGTCTTAGTTTCTTCTTTAAGAAAACGCTACGCTCAAAAACTTCATTACTGTGAAAATTAAAATTTTCCTGAACAAAAGATTTGAACTCATATATAAATTAATCTATAGTCTCAAACAATTTTTTTTCATTACAAACGTCTTCTGGTACTGAAAAGCACAAACTTTGAGAAAAAAATAGCCTATGCGCTTTTCATTGTTCAATGACGCTTAGTGGTAAAACCCTAAAAATGGAAACGGGTTACGTCCGAATTTTTTTAAAAACAACAACCGGCAACAAAATTAGTCATTTTAATTTTAAATTTAACAATTTTTTTTAATTAAAGAGGAAAGTAGTGATTATTAGTTTCCTCAGTTTCACGGACATGGCAAAAAAACATGGGCACAGTGAACAATTCTAATTTATCCACCTGTCTTGTACGACTGGGTCACCTTTTTAATGTAGTATGATAGTAAAAGAGAGAACTAATGATATAAAAGAGTAAATTTACTCACAAATTTGGCACCAGTGACGCCTGCAAGGTTCGAGAACTGATTTTAACAGAGGGGAGGGGGGGGGGGGTGGAGTCATAGTATATTTTGTAAAAGAATGACATTTCAAATTCCAAGAACAATACTAGTAAAACCCGAACATGAATTTCTATCAGATGATTTTATAGTATTTCCTGGACGACAGGTAAACTATTTTTCAACTACCTCAAACTTCGGTTGATTGTTATAAACAGCTGGAAAATGGTTAAAAATGTGTTCACAAAATCGATAAAAACTTTTATTGTAAAACAAGCTAAATAATTGTATTCGGTCAAAATGTTTGGTTATATGGGCTGAAACACTGAATATGGCTAAGATCTGGATTTTATAGATAAATTTATTATTGATTCTGGAATCGGGTATCATGCGATAATTAATGCCTGGGCGGGCGTTTCTATTGGTTTTATGTCGGCAAGTGGGGTCAGTTCTTGTCAATACAGAGCAAACTTGAAGTGTACCCTGTGATAAAGACACGGAAATAATTTAGATTAGATATGGGTAAGTTGTAATTGCGTTAATAGGATCGCGGAGTGGGGAAACGGGGTGGGGGTATCAGAAACTAAGTTACCAATTCGAGATATATGAAATTTAGGAACAATTATTAAATTAATATATTGTTAGATCAGATTATGAGGCATTCTGATGATAATCATTCGAAGTTTGTCATATATTAGAATATCGGAAATACATTGAAGAAAATAATTGCTAAAATTTTGGAAGTTTTATGACATCGTCAGCTTACCGCAGCAAGGAAAGCAGTTTATTATATGTCCGCTGCGTAGTCAAAATAAAGAAGTATACTTCATTTTCACACATTTAGAAAATAGCAAGAACTATTCTTTAATCAAAACTAATTATTTTAAAAAATGGAAAGTTTTCAGCAACTTGTGAGATGAGGCTTCTAACCCTGAAAGTGAAAAAAATAAGCAATTTTGCAGTGAAAACTAAAATTGGTTGAAAATTTTGATAGCCCGTCTAAGAAAATGATCAACTAGCTCGTATGAAAAGAAACAAGCAAACAAAATTGAAGCTCAAGGGTATCACTTAGTAGAGCAATCATGATCGATAATCTGTGTTTGCACATACAGCTCCAAGCCCACAAATTAGAGATTCAACCTTAAAAGAAAAATTTTGGAAAACTGATTTACAAATTTAGGTTACATGACAACTTACCCAATTCCATTTTACCCAATGTCAATTTAACCAATGATATTTCAAATCCTATAGCATTGAATCGTTTCTGTTGCAAGAAAACCACATTGCACAAGTCATTTGCAATCATTCGGCGTTATAATTTAAACAAGGAGGCTCGTTAATGTGCGTTCGCACATGATGTTCCGACCCCAGCTCATCTACATGTTTTACTTAATTGTCAACAAAAATATTTGTTTGAGTGAAGTACATAATGCCATGCTTCCTTACAACACTCAGGAGATCTGTCATTAAAAAGACTACGAGAAAAAAAAACATTTAACAAAAAATAAGCCAGAAACTAAAATTTCAAGGCAAAAACTCAATATATATATTCAAAAGCACCTAGTAACAACGTCAAAATGCAATCAAATAAAACCCTAATTCCACAAACTTACTTTTTCCTAACTATACAGCAGATAGAAATTTTTCTTTAATGAGACTAGGTAACAAGTCGACGAAGAGAAGAAATAGAAATATTGAGGCGAAGTTCAAATATCAATCAACATTTTTTAAACCGAATGATTTCAAAAGTCTTCAAAATTATTAGCTTCTAACAAATAAATTCTTGATAAACTTAGTAAAAAGTCATTATGAAAACAATGCGACCTCTCTTTGTTTAGACTAAGCCATGGGAACGGACAAAAGGTAAAGAAAAACCCAAAAAATTACAAACAATTCGCAAAAACACAAATTTTTGAGGCCATTATAATCATTAGCTATTAGCTGAATAATACGCATTTTTAACTAGCTCGTTTTTTATTCATACTAATTCAGCTGAAATTATGCTGAAGTAATTAGGACACCTTTGAGAATCATTGGGATCTGTTATTACCCGAATGTGCTAAAACAAATATACCACTCACAAAACTTTTATAAAAACGCATATTGTCCAGCAAACTAAACATCAGTTCGACATAATATCGGTAGACATGTTTATTTTTAAAATACAAGGAATTGGATGGGAACTCTCAATGATGAGAATAAGTTACAAGTTGACGAAAAGAACAACAGAACTGGAATCTTTGAAAAACAATGCAAATGCATAATAACATAAAGTTCATGACAATTCGCTATAAATTGACTGTTTTGGGTAACATGGTTCATTCAATTGTTAATTACAAGCATATGAGACAAGTCAGCATTTTACGGCTACATAAGGAATAAAAGAACAGGCAAAAAAGGCAATTTCAAAAAAAAATTGAATGAGAAAAGTGTCGAGCGAAAGGCCATTAAAAATGAGATTTTCAGTTAATACTTTTTTATTTTCAATGAAATCTTTAATAGCAAAAGGATTTTTCTTTTTTAACAAGATGACTTCAAAAAATCAACAAATATGAACAAATACATTTAGCAACGAAATTTTCGAGAAAGCCCTTTGTATCAACGCCATTAAATTGAATAGAATTCAATGAAAGCCAATGAATACGCTAAGTTATGCCTCTATGGGGCAAAAACAATGTTTGATATTCGCAAGTCATCAAAAAGATTTTACCACAAGTCACTGACTATGAAAACAACAACAAATACAGGCAAAGTCCAAAAATTCAGTTGAAAAATGCGAGAAAGAAAGTGTCGGGGCCATTTAAACCATTTGTTTTTTATCTGAAAGCATAATCTAAGTTCCATTGAACGTGTTCTGTAAATCAATGGGAGTTATCAATATTGAGATAATGTGATAAGAATTCAAAAGGATTCAAAGTTACGAAAAAAATATCCAAAAAAAAGAAATTTTGAAAACTAGTGCATCGAAGTCATAAAAACAAAAATCGAAGATAAAACCGCTAACTAGATAAATTTTGGTTGAAGTAAAAACGAAAAAGATCTTGACATTACTGAGACATACATACAGTTCACAAAAATAAATTTACGATTGATTAATTTTCGAAAAAAAATGTTTTTTAAAATCTTGACAGACAATAAATTCAAAAGCTTCCAATTCAAATGTCAAGAAATACGCTCAGATATAGCTCTGGACAATGAGGTTTTTCCAGTGTAGGAAATCAATAAGACATCACATTAAGTCTTATGTCTATCGAAAGAACAATAAATATAGGCAAAAACCAAAAATTCAGTAGAAAAGTGCGAGAAGAATGTGTCGAAGCCATTTAAACCATACGTTCTTCTCTAAAAACGTTATCTATGATCCTTTGAACGTCTTCTCTATGCCAATGAGATGTTTCATTATTAATGTAATGCAATAAGAATTCAAAAGGAACCAATAAAACAAAAATATCAAAAAATTTTGAAAAAGTTTTTGAAATCTTGTTGCATTGAAGTCAAATGACCAATAGTTAGAAGATAAAGCTGCTTACCAGATTAATTTTGGTTGAAGTAGGAAGGACAGGTGTGCTGTAATTATTGAGACTGACTTACAGTTCACGAAAATAAGTTAACGATTGGTTAATGTTGAAAAAAAATTCCAAAAATTTATTCGCAAAGCCTTAAGAGCCATTAGCTGTTCATTCAAAGCACTAGATAGCTTCATTAATGCTCATTAACAACCCTTTCGGACAACCCTTTAGTCAACAAGTTTATGCCATAGGACTCCAAAAATTTTGGAAAATAAAAAAAAAGAGATTATCAAAATTTCAATTAAATTACGAAAACTCAGAGTAGAAGCAAAGAAAACATGAACGATTTCTTGAAAACTTTTTTCGTTGATTGGGCTTCATTTGACTGTAAAGTGAGCTTTGTCATTAACGGAACCTCGATATGAAAAGTGACTAGCATATAGCCGACTAGAAAAACGGAAAAAATATGAAACATTTTCTAAAAAAGGAGCTATCAATTAAAATTCGAATTTTTTTAATAGTAAACTTCCCTATGAGACCTGAACTATTCTTTTTATCGCCTTTCGTCTATTAGGAACACAAAATTGATTCATGTTGTTGCGTGAAATATAGTTTTGAATTACTATTTTATAGAAAAAATCTTGTGTAAACCAAAAATGAACATAGTCAGGCCAAATATCACGTGTTCACACAAAACTGTAAACCTCGATGAGTCCTCAAAATAAAAACGAAATTTAAAAAAAAAATATTTTCATTTCTACGCTGGACGTGCTTTTTAAGGATACCACCAATATTTCTCTACGAAGAATATATCATTCTCTACGAAGAATATATATTTCTCTACGAAGAATATATCATTCAATAATTGTAAAACCGAACATGGATTTCTATCAGATGATTTTATAGAATTACTCGATTTCTGAACAACATTTAAACTGTTTTTGAACTACCTCAAACTTTGATTGATTGTTATAAACAGCTGGAAAGTGGTGGAAAAAGTGTTCAGAAAATCGATGAAAATTTTTATTCTAAAACAAGCTTAATGATTGTATTTGGTCAAAATGTTTTGTTAAATGGCCTGAAACACAGAATTTGGAAAAAAAACTGGATTGTATAGATAAATTTATTATTGCTTCGGGAATCGGGTATCATGCGATAATTAATGCCTAGGCAAATATATTGCTTTTATGTCGGCAAGTGGGGACAGTTCTTGTCAATACAGCCTTGACGAAAGCAAACTTGAAGTGTACCCTGTGATAAAGTCACGGAAATATATTAGATTAGATGTGGGTAAATTGTAATTGGGTTAAAAGGATAGCGGAGTGGGGTTACGGAGTGAGGTATCAGAAACTAAATTACCAATCCGAGGTATATTAATTTTGGGAACAATTATTAAATTATGACTTCTATGGATTAGGTTAATATATTGTTAGATCAGATTACGAGGCATTCTGATGATAATCATTGGAAATTTGTCAATTATTAGAATATTGGAAATACAATGAAGAAAATAATTGTCAAAATCGTCATCTTACGGCAGCAAGGAGAGCAGTTTATTATATGTCCGCTGCGTGGTCGATGTAAAGAAGTATACTTCATTTTCACACATTTAGAAAATAGCAAAAACTATTCTTTAATCAAAACTAATTAATTTAATAAAAGGAAAAATTTTCAGCAATTTATGGGATGAGGCTTCTAACCCTGAAATTGAAAAAAATAACAAGCAATTTTGCAGTGAAAACTAAAATGGGTTGAAAATTTTGATAGCCTGTCTAATAAAATGATCAACTAGCTCGTATGAAAAGAAACATGCAAACAAAATTGAAGCTCAAGGGTATCACTTAGTAGAGCAATCATGGTCGATAATCTGTGCTTGAAGTGTACCCCGTGATAAAGACACGGAAATAATTTAGATTAGATATGGGTAAGTTGTAATTGCGTTAATAGGATCGCGGAGTGGGGAAACGGGGTGGGGGTATCAGAAACTAAGTTACCAATTCGAGATATATGAAATTTAGGAACAATTATTAAATTAATATATTGTTAGATCAGATTATGAGGCATTCTGATGATAATCATTCGAAGTTTGTCATATATTAGAATATCGGAAATACATTGAAGAAAATAATTGCTAAAATTTTGGAAGTTTTATGACATCGTCAGCTTACCGCAGCAAGGAAAGCAGTTTATTATATGTCCGCTGCGTAGTCAAAATAAAGAAGTATACTTCATTTTCACACATTTAGAAAATAGCAAGAACTATTCTTTAATCAAAACTAATTATTTTAAAAAATGGAAAGTTTTCAGCAACTTGTGAGATGAGGCTTCTAACCCTGAAAGTGAAAAAAATAAGCAATTTTGCAGTGAAAACTAAAATTGGTTGAAAATTTTGATAGCCCGTCTAATAAAATGATCAACTAGCTCGTATGAAAAGAAACATGCAAACAAAATTGAAGCTCAAGGGTATCACTTAGTAGAGCAATCATGGTCGATAATCTGTGTTTGCACATCCAACTCTAAGCACACAAATTAGAGATTCAACCCTAAAAGAAAAGTTTTGGAAAACTGATTTACAATTTTAGGTTACATGATAATTTACCCAACTCCATTTTACTCAATGTTGTTTTACCCAAAACCGTTTTACCAAATGCCAACTTAACCAAACCCAAGGTAACCAATTTTGAGAATTACCAAATATCTTTGATCTGATTTAATGCTCTTTTCTTGTACAAGCAAAATGCGTATGGCTAATTACACCGCATAAATAAAATGGCTCCGCCATAGTTCAAAGCAAATGACATCGAGCATGCATTAAAAAATGCAAAACAGGAGATCAAATTGCACCAAAACGTTCAATGTCCTAAAAAGCGGATTTTAAATCAAAGTATCTTTTAGGTCAAAGACATTATATGTCAAAGCGGCTTTTTGGTCCTTTGAGTTATAATATGCGTGCAATGCAATATTTAAAACAAAAATATCACTTCTTGTCTGGCATAGTTGGTTTAGTGGCTTGTTCATTAAGTCTGCCTAACATACGCTTGAGCTTTACCCTCGTCGAAGAAAAAAATTTCCAGGAAATTGCAAAAATTAATGCAAAAAGGCAAACTGGGAAAAAACTTGAGATAATAGGAGAAATTAATCAAAATCAGGGCAGGCAATTGAGCTAGTCAAAAAAAAGAAGGATGAAACAACTACTGTTACCCATCTTCTTTGCTGTCAAAAAATGAGCCCTCCAGCTCTTCTCAAGCACAGTTGGTTCAATAGCTCAATTCGCGTCGGAGAATTTTTTCCTGGAAATTGCAAACAAAATCATGCAAAAAGGCAAACTGGGAAAAAAAGTGGAGAAAAAAAGGAAAAACTAGTCAATATCAGGGAAGCCAATTGGGTTAGTCAATGGAAAAGAAGGATGAAACAACTGCTGGTACCCATCTTCTTTAAAGTAAAAAATGAGCCCTCTAGCTCTTCTCAAGCACAGTTGGTTTAGTGACTTTTTCACGCAGGCTGACCAGCATACGCGTTAGTTCAATTCAGGTCGAAGTGAAACTTTTCTAGGAAACTGCAAAAATTAATGCAAAAAGTCAAACTGGGCAAAAAATTGAGATAATAGGAGAAATTAATCAAAATCATGCCAGGCAATTGAGCTAATCAAAAGAAAAGAAGGATGAAACAACTGCTGGTACCCATCTTCTTTGCTGTCAAAAAATGAGCCTTCCAGCTCTTCTCAAGCACAGTTGGTTTAATGAATTGTTAACTCAGTCTGACCAGTATACGCACTAGTTCAATTCGCGTCGAAGAAAAAATTTTCCTGGAAATTGCAAAAAATCATGCAAAAAAGCAAACTGGGCAAAAAAGTGGAGAAAAAAGGAAAAACAAGTCAAAATCAGGGAAGCCAATTGGGTTAGCCAATGGAAAAGAAGGATGAAACAACTGCTGGTACCCATCTTCTTTAATGTCAAAAAAATGAGCCCTCCAACTCTTGTTAAGCACAGTTGGTTTAGTGGCTTGTTCAGTCAGTCTGACTAGCATACGCGTTAGTTCAATTTGCTTTGAAGGAAAATATTCCCGGAAATTTCAAAAAATTAATGCAAAAAAGCAAAGTGGGCAAAAAAAATTGAGAAATTAGAAAAAATTAGTCAAAATCACGAAAGCCATTTGGGTTAGTCAATGGAAAAGAAGGATGAAACAACTGCTGGTACCCATCTTCTTTAAAGTAAAAAATGAGCCCTCTAGCTCTTCTCAAGCACAGTTGGTTTAGTGACTTTTTCACGCAGGCTGACCAGCATACGCGTTAGTTCAATTCAGGTCGAAGTGAAACTTTTCTAGGAAACTGCAAAAAATTAATGCAAAAAGTCAAACTGGGCAAAAAATTGAGATAATAGGAGAAATTAATCAAAATCATGCCAGGCAATTGAGCTAATCAAAAGAAAAGAAGGATGAAACAACTGCTGGTACCCATCTTCTTTGCTGTCAAAAAATGAGCCTTCCAGCTCTTCTCAAGCACAGTTGGTTTAATGAATTGTTAACTCAGTCTGACCAGTATACGCACTAGTTCAATTCGCGTCGAAGAAAAAATTTTCCTGGAAATTGCAAAAAATCATGCAAAAAAGCAAACTGGGCAAAAAAGTGGAGAAAAAAGGAAAAACAAGTCAAAATCAGGGAAGCCAATTGGGTTAGCCAATGGAAAAGAAGGATGAAACAACTGCTGGTACCCATCTTCTTTAATGTCAAAAAAATGAGCCCTCCAACTCTTGTTAAGCACAGTTGGTTTAGTGGCTTGTTCAGTCAGTCTGACTAGCATACGCGTTAGTTCAATTTGCTTTGAAGGAAAATATTCCCGGAAATTTCAAAAAATTAATGCAAAAAAGCAAAGTGGGCAAAAAAAATTGAGAAATTAGAAAAAATTAGTCAAAATCACGAAAGCCATTTGGGTTAGTCAATGGAAAAGAAAGATGAAACAACTGCTGGTACCCATCTTCTTTAACGTCAAAAAATGAGCCCTCTAGCTCTTCTAAAGCACAGTTGGTTTAGTGACTTTTTCACGCAGGCTGACCAGCATACGCGTTAGTTCAATTCAAGTCGAAGTAAAAATTTTATAGGAAATTGCAAAAAATTATTGCAAAAAGGCAAACTGGGCAAAAATGAGAGATAATAGGAGAAATTAATCAAAATCATGCCAGGCAATTGAGCTAATCAAAAGAAAAGAAGGATGAAACAACTGCTGGTACCCATCTTCTTTACTGTCAAAAAATGGGCCCTCAAGTTCTGGTTTTACAGATATTTCTTATATATATATATATATATATATATATATATATATATATATATATACATATGCCTCAAAACCTCAAAAGATTTATGTGATAAATTTTATTTTAGATTTGGTCCTAGTTTTATAAGTTTCGGCATAATTATTTTGCCCATAATGAAGGTAAAAAAAACTTTTGCGTTTCTTTCTCTTACAGACGGAAGAAAGAAATTTCCAATCTGTAAATTTATGTGTTTATATTTTCTTCTTGCATTTACTGAGTACAACAATATCTTTGATTTGTTTAATTTTAATGTTTAATTTTTAATCAAATTTGAATAAACGGATGGAGAATGTAAATATATCTGTTGTGTTGATAATACTTGATTACATAAAAGTGAATCTTTAACGTATTATGCATGAACTTATGAACACAAAAAAGTGGAGAAAAAAGGAAAAACAAGTCAAAATCAGGGAAGCCAATTGGATTAGCCAATGGAAAAGAAGGATGAAACAACTGCTGGTACCCATCTTTTTTAATGTCAAAAAATGAGCCCTCTAGCTCTTGTTAAGCACAGTTGGTTTAGTGGCTTGTTCAGTCAGTCTGACCAGCATACGCGTTAGTTCAATTCAAGTCGAAGTAAAAATTTTATAGGAAATTGCAAAAAATTATTGCAAAAAGGCAAACTGGACAAAAAATTGTGATAATAGGAGAAATTAATCAAAATCATGCCAGGCAATTGAGCTAATCAAAAAAAAAGAAGGATGAAACAACTGCTGGTGCCCATCTTCTTTACTGTCAAAAAATGGGCCCTCAAGTTCTGGTTTTACAGATATTTCTTATATATATATATAAATATATATATATATATATATATATATATATATATATATATATATATATATATATATATGACTCAAAACCTCAAAAGATTTATGTGATAAATTTTAATTTAGAATTGGTCCTAGTTTTATAAGTTTCGGCATAATTATTTTTCCCATAATGAAGGTAAAAAAACTTTTGCGTTTCTTTCTCTTACAGACGGAAGAAAGAAATTTCCAATCTGTAAATTTAAGTGTTTATATTTTCTTCTTGCATTTACTTAGTACAACAATATCTTTGATTTGTTTAATTTTAATTTTTAATTTTTAATCAAATTTGAATAAACGGATGGCGAATGTAAATATATATGTTGTGTTGATAATACTTGATTACATAAAAGTGAATCTTTAACGTATTATGCATGAACTTTGGTTTTTAAAGAGTTTATTGCTCACATTGACTTCTAGGAAACTTGAAAATGTATATCGAAATGTTTATAAGCAAAAAACTTCACAAAAATTAAGTTTTGCTCAAAACTGAACTTACAACCGGCAGATACTTTTCATCAATTGTGTAGTGTAAATTCTTTGTTCTATGAAATGAAGCAATTGGACTATCTGTGATAAAATAAAGTAGTAATTACATAAAAGACTTATACAAGAGTTAGTAGAACCAAACAAAAGTAATTAGGACTTTTTATCAGTCTTTACTTTCGATCATTTTTTTAAACACCGGGTCGCAGAAAAGCATTGCAATGTTTCATAAGTTTCATCTTCTCCTTTTTTCAATTTGGGTTCCTTTATTAAATCTCCTTATGTTATTTAGAGAACAAATCATTTTTTTAGAGACCAACAGCATAATCCCTTAGAGAACAACAAAAAATATGGCAAGAAATTTCGAATTTCTTGTTCGCGAGAAAATATTGTTTTTTTTTCAAAAAAATTTTCATCAGAAGCAAAGAAGCGTGAAATACTTTTTTTCACAACAAGGGTTGCCTGAAAATCAGAAAAAAGCATTTCGTCCCAATTGATTGTTTGCAATACAAAGGAAAAAAATAGTGTACGTGAAAAAGTTTGTAAATTGGACTTTACAATAATCATTTTAATTTTTTACTTAAAATAAGTGTTTTTATTAAGCAGAGGTTTAAACACCCAGTAATTGCAACAAATTATTAAGAAATTATATTTAAAACTAAACAAATTGATGTAGATCTGATGAAAAGAAAATTAAAATGACTAAAGTGAAAGAATGGAAATAGTTGGCATTAGTCTAAGCATTTTCCAATATCAAATTTTGTTCAGTAAGCACAAACAAATAGAAAGATTGTTTGAAAAATTGTCATTTTGATAAACAACTGAGTTATCTATGATTAAATAAATAGCCTTATAAATAAATTTCTAATCAGTTTTGCGATAGAGAAGTATTGGAACTGTAATTGATGCTGCTATTGGCTCGCTGCTCCTGAAAATAATTGACAATTGTTGCTGAATTCACACTTTTGCTAATTTTTTTTCATATCAGTAATTTGTTCAGGCTCCATAAGAAATCGTTTATCGATTATTCGACTTACTGTAAAATCGCTAAGTTCATCTAACAACACTGAAATGTGCAAAACTTATCTGTTTTCATATCTTCTATTTTATCTTTTTAGAGATCAACAAAATTTTTATTTCTAGACCAACAAATTTATCCCTTAGAGAACAACAAAAATTTGGCAAGAATTTTCGAATATCTTGTTTGCGAGAAAATATTGTTTTTTTTTCAAAAAAATTTTCATTAGAAGCAAAGAAGCGTGAAATACTTTTTTATAACAAGGTTTGGCTGAAAAGCAGAAAAAAGCAATTCGTCGCAATTGATTGTTTGCATTACAAAGGAAAAAAATAGTGTACGTGAAAAAGTATAAAAATTGTACTTAACAATAATCATTTTAGTTTTTAACTTAAAATAAGTGTTTTTATTAAGCAGAGGTTTAAACGCCACGTCAAAGCAACAAATCAGAAAGAACTTTTTTAAAACTAAACAATTTGATGTAGTTCTGACTGGAAAAAATTTGATATGACTATAATGAAAGAATGGAAATATTTGGCATTAGCCTAAACTCTTTCCAATATCATTTTTTTCAGAAAGCACAAACAAATAGAAAAAGTTTTTGAAAAATTTTCATTTTGATAAACAATTGAGATATCTAAGGGTACATAAACAGCCCGACTAAATTTCTAATTGCTGCTTCTCAAATTAATTAATAATTGTTGTTGAATTCACACTTTTGCTAATTTTTTTTTCATATCAGTAATTTGTTCAGGCTCCATAAGAAAGCTTTTATCGATTAATCGACTTACTTTAAAATCGATAAGTTCATCTAACAACAATGAAATATGCAAAACTTATCTGTTTTCCTATCTTCTATATTACCTTTTTAGAGACCAACAACATTATCTTATAGAGAACTACAAAAATTTTGGCAGGAGTTTTCGAATATCCTGTTTGCGAGAAAGGATTGTTTTTTTTTGTCAAAAAGATTTTCATTAGAAGCAATGAAACGTGAAATACTTTTTTTCCAAAAAAATGGTGCGACTGAAAATCAGAAAAAAGTATTTCGTCGCAATTGATTGTTTGCAGTACAAAGGAAAAAAAACAGTGTACGTGAAAAAGTATGAAAATTGTACTTAACAATAATCATTTTAATTTTTAACTTAAAGTTAATGTTTTTATTAAGCAGAGGTTTCAACACCACGTCATTGCAACAAATCACTAAGAACTTTTTTTTAAAACTGAACAAATTGATGTAGTTCTGACTGAAAAAAAATTGAAATGACTAAAGTGAAAGAATGGAAATGATTGGCATTAGTCTAAATATTTTTTAATATCAATTTTATCAATTTTTGTTCAGTAAGCACAAACGAATAGTAAGAGTTTTTGAAAAATTGTGATTTTGATAAACAATTGAGTTATCTAAGAGTACTAGTACAAAAATAGCCTAAATAAATTTCTAATTAATTTTGCGATGGAGAAGTATTGGAACTGTAATTGATGCTGGTATTGGCTTGCTGCTTCTCAAAATAATTAACAATTGTTGTTGAATTCATACGTTTGCTATATTTTTTTCATATCAGTAATTGGTTCAAGATCCATAAGAAAGCGTTTATCGATTAATCGACCTACTGTAAAAATCGCTAAGTTCATCTAACCACACTGATATGTGCAAAATTTATCCATTTTTCCAAAATTGACTGAAATTATCCAAATATCAAATTTGATTAATTTACTCGCTGGTCCAAACTGTCTTCATCTGTAGAATTTTTGAAAAAGGAAGTAAGAGGAAGTGACATAAAACGTATCTACAGTAAGTTAGTTACCAAGCAAAAAGTCTGTGCATTGATATGACCGGTGTATATTTTTAATTTTATTTGAGGGTTTATTTTTTAAGTCCCTTTTGATTGGATTTTAGCTCTCAAGGTTTCAAATACCAATTTTGTTTCAGTCCAAAGAATTTGGAATACCAAAATTTTCAAGGCGGATTTCCTTTACTCTGAAGATCATTATAGCTGAGAAAGGCAAGATATTTCAAACATAAATTTTGACATTTTTTGTGCATCAACGCGTCACAATGTTTTCGAGCACAAGAGTCGACAATTGAATTTTTTATTTGTCAAAAACAAAACTAATTTTTATTTTTGTCAATTTAATATATCATTGTTTTATCGTTAAATCAAAAAGATGAGCAGTAGAACAACTTATTTGAAAACATTTTTTGTGCAGTATAAGCTGAAAATTATGTCCATGAATTTCAAGATAGAAACTAGGGTACAAATTGTTTTAAATTAGCTTGTTTTGTGCTACATATTTCCATGTTTTTCCCACGACTTACTTTTTTTTCAATTAATTTAATCTTACTAGATCTTAGTATATCATCTGGTTTCTTGAGACCCAGAAAATTATCTTACAAGTTTGATATTATGTTGACGGCTCCTCACAAAATCTTGAAAAGACGATATCAAGTGTCGCTTCATCGAACTTCACAGTTTCTACATCTACCTCTTGGTTTCATCCCTATTAATTTCGAAAAAAAATATTTTAAAAATTTTAACAATTGAGTTGTTCACACTCTGATCACTTCGGGAGATGAAATTTATATTGCAGTCACAAACTAATAATTCTCCTGGTTGCGAAGGCGAGGTTTTAGTTAATGCCTCCTCCACCCTCATGCCCTCAACCCTCCCCCAAACACCTAAACATGGTAAAACCGTAAGCACTCAAACAACCCCCCTCCTCCCCCCCCCCCAAAAAAAAAATTAAAAAAATTCCGCGTCCAACTCCACCTCCCGAAGTGGAACATCAATCAATAACAAATCCTGTTCAACTTTTAAATTTCTTTGGGGGGGGGGTGTAAAGAAAAACGTTATTGCTGAGAAAAAGGTCCTCGTGATAACAATTTAGTTTCGCTCGTAAGTGCCCATTTTGCTCTCGGTGTTTGTAGAGTTTTTGGTCAGAATGCTGTGGGTTGAGAAGAGTACTAGTTTTGGGCTCTGATGGTATAACTCCTTTTATCAGGATCATCTGAAGCCTCCAATTTTGCAAAAACTTTATATCTGTAATCTATGTGTTCGAAGAAACTTGTCCGATACATTTCGACCCAAGTGTCTTCTGGGCCAAGATTTTCGATTCTCATTTCATAAGGTTGCCGATTGCAAATCTTGTAAGATCTACAGTGATGATCGTCTAAGAGATGGCTACAATCGTCTTGGTGAACGCAGTCTGAAACAATTCAAAACTGTCTAATTCAAAACTGATCAAAACATAAATAAACCCTAAATTACTCAAAAATCACCCCTAAAATTAACCCTGAAAACCCCCTAAATTATGCTTAGAGATTAATAACTAAAATCAACGCTATATTATGTGAGACCAAAGCTAAAACAAGGATGCTCGTAAATGTGTGTTCGCACATGATGTTCCGACCCTAGCTCATCTACATTTTTGACTTAATTGTCAACAAAAGGATGAGATAATTAAAAATAGATGTCTGAGTTTTAAGAAATCGTTACAAAACCGAACTACTAACTGAATTGCATGATAACATGCCTCATAACAGCGCTCACAAGATCTGCCTATAGAAAGACTACAAGAATAAAAAACAAACACCAAATAAGCAAAAACCATAATTTTTCAGCGAATGTGCTTAAAGAAGAGAAAAAGAAACACAAATATTGACCACTCAAAAAATTTTATGAAAACGCATATTGTCCAACAAGCAAAACATGAGTTACGACATGAAATCAACGGAAAAAACAGTTTTTGAATCACAAGAAATTTGATGGAACCTCTCAATGATGAGAATAAGATACAAGGGACGAAAACAGCAAAAACTGAAAACTATAAAAAAAATCTTTAAGAACAAACAATATCGTAAGATTTAATACGATTCGCTATAAACTCAGCGCATTGAGCAACATCATTCATTCAATTAGACGCCCATGAGACCAGTCAGCATTGTACGACTATATGAAAAATTACAAAAAAATCAAAAACAGAAAATTCAAAAAAAATTTGAGCGAGAAAGGACTCGAAGCCAATAGAAAAAGGAAAAATTTTTTAAAAATTTTTCTAATCTCATAAAAAGTTTTAGCAGCAATAGGGTTCTTCTATTTTTAACAATATGACTTCAAAAAAATCGACAAGTATGAATATATACAATAAAACCACGAAATTTTTGAGAAAACCCATTACATCAACAACGTTAAATTCAATAGCTTTCATCGGAAGACAAAAATACGCTAAGTTATGCCTCAATGAGACGGCAAGGTTTTTTGTGAATCATAAGTTATCAAAAAAACAACACAATAAGTCTTATGATTATGAAAACAACATCAAATACACGCAAAAACCAAAATTTCTGAAGGTAAGTGCGAGAACAAAGTGTCGAAGCCATTTAAAACATTAGCTTTTCCTTGAGAAATTTATCTAGGATTCATCGGACGTTTTCTATAATTCAAGGGGAGATATCAATAATAGGATAAGGAGAAAAGATTTCAAAAGGAACCAAAATTACAAAAACTATCTCTAAATTTAAAAAAAATTATGCAAACTCGTGGCATCGAAGCCATAAGACCAATAGTTAGCAGATAAAACCAACAACCGGGTTCATATTAGATGCAGTAAAGGCTATGAAGGTCCTGGTTTTACTGAGACTGACTCACAGTTCACGAAAATAAATTTAAGATTGGTTAAAGTACAAAAAAACTCTAAAAATTTGTTTCAAAAGTCTTAACAGCCAGTAAATTCTAGAGCTTTCATCGGAAGTAAAAAAACACGACCTTATGTTTCAATTGGAAGATATGGATGTTTTTCATCAATATGTTATCTTTAAGACATCACAATAAGCCCTATGAATATGAAAATAACGACAAACACAGGCAAAAGCCAAAAAATTGCAGCAGAAACTTGAGACGAGAGTGTCAAAGCCAATTAAACCACAATTTTTTCTCTGAAAACTTTCTCTATGACCTATCGAACATTTTCTTAAAGCAAAACGTACTGCCAAAACGACGATATTGAGGTAAGATTTCAAAAGGAAACCAAATTACAAAAAATTCAAAGTTCATTTTGAAAATACGAAAACTCGTGTTATCGAAGTCATAAAGCCGATAGGTAGCAAATAAAACCGCTTGTCTTATTAATTTTGGTTGCAGTAAAAATGAGAAGAAGTGCGTCCTGTTATTACTGAGACTGACTTACAATTCATGAAAATTAGTTTAATATCGGTTAGTTTTCAAAAAAAAATTGAAAAATTGTTTTTTAAACTCTGGACAACCCTTAGCTGTCCACTCAAAGCGCAATATAGGTTTACCTTATGCCGATTGGAAAACCGATTGCACCCTTAGTTGGCAAGTTTAAGCAATAGGACTCTCAAAATTTAGTAAAAACTCAAGAAGGGAACCAAAGTTTCATTAAAAATTTCGAAAACTCAGAGTCAAAGACAAAAAAAAAATCATGAGCTATTTCTTGAAAACAAAATTTGTGTTGATTGAGTATCGTTTGACAGTAAATGAGGTTTTTCATCTACGGAACCGCGATTTGAAAATGACTAGTCTCTAAGTGACTAAAAAACAAAAAAAATAGGACACGTTTTCTAAAAATAAACAGCTAAATTGAATTCGAGTTTCTTTATAGTAATCTTCCTCACGAGACCAGAACTAGCTTTTTTTAATCGGTCTACTGGTAACAAAAAAGTGTTTCGCAGCATCAAATGTAATTTTGGAATAATATTTTTATAGAAAAGCCTTATTTTGAACAAAAATTATGCTAAATTGAACAAAATCATGGTAAAAGTGAACAAGATATCACATTTTCACACAAAAGTTTAAACCTCAATAAATCCTCGAAAATCACGAAATTCAAAAAAAAATATTTTCAATTTCGAATTCTGCGCTGGACGAGCTTTTGAATGATACCACTCACATTTCTCTACGATGAAGAAATCTATTGGTCAAAAGTGTCTGAACTAAAAAACCCATTTGATTATATAGTTCCTCACCCCACAAATGGGGTAATAAATCATTTATTATGTAGGATGAAAGCTATAGCATTACATTTTTGTCGTTGGTCCTACATAATTTACAGTTTATTTTAGCGTCAACCTCACGAAATATAGTATAGTTTATTAAAATTACTCTATATTTCGTGAGATTAAAAGTAAATTAAACTTTAAATTATGTAAAACTAACGCTAAAATTGTGGTGCTTTGTTTTCAACGCATATACCGTGTCCAGACAAAACAGGCCAAGTTGCAAAATATCCCCAGACAAAGCAGTCTCAGACAAAATAGTTTATCGAAAGCAGACGAAAATGTAAATATAATCTACAAGCAATTAACAAAAATAAACTATGAGTTAAGCTTCTGAATGCTTTTGTTTTAATTGGTATGAATTAAAATTAACTGAAAAACTTGATTCAAAATACAATTTGGCAAAAAACAATGTAAACAGCTTAACATTTTTAATGAAATTCAATCATATGATTAACCTAAGAACCTTTTTTAATTTGTGTGCATATGTTTTACATTTAGTTGGGACAATTTTGTCTGGTACTCTTTGGTCTGGGAAAGCTTTGTTATTTGCGACTGTTTTGTCCGGATCTGTTTTGTCTGTTCACCGCATATAGCGTTGATCTTTCATAGTTTTGCATTTTTAGCGCTGACATCATGGCCGGGCGCTATGTAATAAGACATGTCCTAAGCCTATCGGTTGGTAAGTAAAACTGAAGTGTCTTACATAAATTTCTATAAGTGTTATTCCTGATAGCATGACTTATTACTACTTATAAGACAGATATTAATCCCTTAGCTATAACTCCAAGGTTGTGCTTATAAGCCTAGGTGGCAGTACATGGGCTCCAATGCGGGATCGAACAGTGTAGTAGTGGAGAGAAGTTTGATAGGAAAATACTGTATAACTGATTTTTTTTAACCTTTAGAGAGTTACCTGACAATATGCCCAATGCCAAAATACCCAATGCCAAAATACCCAATACCATTGTACCGAATACCATTATCTCAATGCACTTTTACATTTCAGAAGCTACTTTTTATTTCAAAATTCAGAACGCGACAATTACGGGCCAACATTTTTCCGGGAAGTGTTTAATGAAAGGAAATAATGTGAGGAAATAATCGTCCAGGAGAAAAACCAACAGGTTCCAAAATATTGCACTTTTAACCTGAGAGCCAAATGAGCACAAAAACTATCAAGCCAGGTGAATTAAGCGGAGCCCTATAAAGCTTTTTTTCGCTAACAAAATTATTTTTTCATTTTTACCATATTTGACTCCAATGTTTGATTTTTCTTTTCACATCACAATAAACAACACGTCACGTTCAATTAGGTTTCTTAAGGTTCAAAAAGTTTGGTTCTCTCATTTCTTCCTCGGAAAACGTTCAAAAATTAAGTAATGGACAGAAAAATGATTATCAGTTTCCGAGGCACACGTTTTATTGACTGCAGATTTAAATAGTTTAACGAAAAATTGAAAAATGTTCTTTTTCTGAAGGCAATTAAGACTTGTTCTTACGTTGTCGATGTAAGTTTAAAAATTGTGGCAATTTTTTTTTCAAAAACTGGTTTTCACATGTCATGACATATCCAAAAAACTCTCGATTTCTCGTTTATCTAAAAAATCCTGCGATTCATAAAAGTATCTTTTTCAGAAAAAATGTGTCACAGAAACAAATATTTTGAACTTAATCATTATATTTTTTTCAAGGTTTGTAGACGCGAATTAAAAGACAATTTAAACCTTTGCGTTCTAAAATTTTCTGTTTTTTTCTTCTGTTTACGCTCTTTTCTTTTTCAACAAGGAGTTCACAGCAATATTTTTTTGTCTTTTGATTGTATATCTATTAACATTTGAAATGAGACGTTTTTTTCAGAATTTTTTTCCTTTCAAGTATTGTAGAAATCGTTGACATTCCCTCTAATGACCAAATTACATAGTTTCAGTACATTATTATCGGTAAACAGAGTGAGTGAAATTAACTTTTAAAAAATTTGCATTGTTTTTTTTCGCAAATTAACAGATGGAATCCTTGGAATCTTTTGATTGAACTTTTTGCATAATATTTTTTGGTTTTAATAATAGTAATAATAATAATAATAATAATAATAATAATAATAATAATAATAATAATAATAATAATAATAATAATAATAATAATAATAATAATAATAATAATAATAATAATAATAATAATAATAATAATAATAATAATAATAATAATAATAATAATAATAATAATAATAATAATAATAATAATAATAATAATAATAATAATAATAATAATAATAATAATAATAATAATAATAATAATAATAATAATAATAATAATAATAATAATAATAATAATAATAATAATAATAATAATAATAATAATAATAATAATAATAATAATAATAATAATAAAAATAATAATAATAATAATAATAATAATAATAATAATAATAATAATAATAATAATAATAATAATAATAATAATAATAATTGTGATGGAGATCCTTTTGATTCTCCGTGTGGAGTGTAGTGGGTCTAGTATAGGTGCGATTATTGTCTAATGTGGATTGGTCCGAATGGACTATAGCCGGACGTTCTGCTCTAAGTCTCGGGCTTCGCTCAGGGGTGAGAGTAGGTCTCACTCTATATGACAGTTCAATCTTGGCGGATAAGAGAACAACGTCTAAAGTTGAATTAAGGCCACGCTTTAACTAACTGTTTTTCAGTTTGCTTATTTTACGTCTGGAAGTTTGCATCTCTTGTCAGACGAACCAGCTAAGTACCGGTCTAGTCAACCGGAACTGTTGCGTTAACATAACTCAAAGTGAACTTATTTACAGAAGGTTATTATATAACATATGAAGTTAAAGTGTTTATACATAATACTTGAAATTGCTGGGGCAAACGAGGTGCTATTTTTAGCAGTTCGTTTGTGAGTTTCTAAGTTTACACATCAGTAGTACAACTGTCTGGGTTCTCTCTTTTGTAGGGTGACATGGGGGGAGTAGCATAAACACTTGACGTTCCACTTGGAGGATCGCACGATGTTGTGTATAGGGTTGATGTAGCTGTTGGGGTTTTGCTTGTGACCGCTTGGGTGGTTGGTGGGATTGCCTGGTTCTCCTCGTTTTCGAGTTCATTTGTCGAGTGGGGTAGCTGGCTGTGGATGTTATCTGTTCCTTCTGGATCTCCATTAGGAGAGTCGAGGAAGATCACCGATGGTGGTTTGAGTTTGTCTTCCACTATTGTGCTGTCGTCTATGTTTTGGTCCATGTGGATTGATTCACTTTCGGTTGCCGTGTCTTCGGTTGTATCCATTTGGACTTGTACCGTTGTTTTGGTCGTGCTCTTGGAGGGTGCCGGTATTATTGAAATCGGGCATTCTTCCTGTAGGTCTGTTTCCGATGATATAAGTTGACGATCTTGGCTGTTTGTGAAGGCAGGGTCCGAGAAAATGCTGGGGTTTGATGATGCTACTATTCGGAATGGTGTATGTACGTCTGCATCCTGTTGTATGTTTTAGATTACCGTGTCTGGGTTGTCGTTTGTGTTGTCGGTGAATTGAACTACTTTGTTACTTAGCGGATGTTTTTTCTTCGGTGACTCTGATGCGTAGTTTAGGGCTGCTTGTTGTGCTCTCATGTTGAATGAGACTTGTGCTGGTGATTTTGATGCGGATAATTTTCTTTTGTTTGTTTTGGGCGTGCGTGGGGGTGCTGGCTTCGTTGCTGCTTTTCTTTTTGGTGTTCTTTGTTGTTGTTGTTGGTTGGTCTGCGCTAATTTCTTGACTTTTTCTTTAGTCCAGATGGACTCGGCTGATGGTCCATGGTTCTGTTGCTGGTTCCTTGAAGTGTTGTTGCGTGCTTCTTCTAAACAGAATTTTCTTATTTTTTCTTGGTTGCGTTTATATTCGCCTACAGTTTTGCAAGCTACCATGTGTATTAGTCGTGGTTTAGTTTCTGTTGCGATAGCAATGTCACTTTTTCTAATGACTGTGTTTTTTCTTAAGGGCGTGTCAACTGTGATTGTGTGAGGTGTGTAATTTGTTATAGTTCCATCTGGAATTATGTTCCATTGTGGTGCGAGTGTTGGTCTTGGTTCTTTTGTTTTTCGTGTGATTGTTTTCTTTGCTACGTTGCGTTTGTTTACTACTAGTTTTGTTGTTTTGTCACCTATGGTGAAATGAATTTCAGATGGTGTTATCTTAAGTGGGGAGCGAGGGCGGAGCGGCATGTTGTCGGACTCGTCGCTGTCAATGCTGATGGGGGTTGGGTTTTCTGGTTCCTTGTATGCTATGTCCAGATTGTCTTCCGATAGTCCGTCGTAGCGCCACATCTCTTCGTTGGTGAGTACGTCATGTTTCAGGATTTTCTTGTCTAAACAATTCGAACGTAATTTTTTGTATGTTAAGTTTTTGTGTGACGGTTTGGTGACTATGTTAGAAAATTCTGTGTTAGGTTTGCGTCCGAAGTGTGCCTCAAATGGGTTTGTTTTGGTGGTGGCGTTAGGGATTAGCCTGATGTTTTCAATTATATTTGCTACTCTCTGGCTTAATGTTGTTTGTGTCCATTTGGAATCGATGTCTAAAACTGCGAGTCTACGCTTTATTGTTTGTATTAGCCTTTCTACCATCCCGGTTCCCCTGTGGTCTCCAGCTGGAGCGAGTATTAGTTTAATATTTTTATTTTTGCAATATATTTCGAATTCTCGGGCTTTGAAAGCTTGTGCTTGATCACACCGTATTGACCTAGGGATTCCATGTACTTTGCAGTAGCTATCGAGATACTCAATTGCGGTTTTTGAGTCACAGTTATTGAAAACTTCTGCGTGCGGGTATCTAGATAACCTATCTACTGTTACTAATATGTAATTGGAGAGGGCGTTGTCCTTAAATGGTATTGGACCCGCGAAGTCCATTTGGACTTCTTCGTTAGGTTCGGAAAGTGGTGGTAAGTTTCCAACTCGTGTCTTTGGGATTAATGGTTTTAGGTTTTTACCTTTTTCGGTGCAGTGGCGGCATGCTTGGGCTTGGGCAACAATGTCTGAATGGATATGAGGATACCAAATCAGTTGGGCGATGGCAAGCATACCAGCTTGGCCCGGTTGTTTGTTATGGATTGTTTCGAGTACCATCCCTTTCAGCTTGTTGGGGATAACAAGTTTGTTGTCGTAAATTAAACATCCTGAAGGGGAGACCGAAAGGTCTCTTCGGATACGATAGTCAGTGGAATTAATTGCTTTAAGTTTTTCCCATTCGGAGTTTTTTACGAATTCAATGATGGGGCTCAATTCTTTTTTCGAGGCTTGGGCGATAAATTCTTCGTTGAATACGCAATTAAGGTTTTCCCGATAAAGTGGGGTGGGGGTTTGGTCGTAAACAGTAAATAGGGCTTCATGTCTTGTCGGGTCTAGGGGGTCTAAACCTCTACCTTTATTTGATGTAGAGTCTGTTTGGGTGGACACAGAGATTAGATTTGGTGGTTGTTGCTCCATATGGATTTTGTTTTTGTTGGGGGCTCTGAATCTTCTTTGTATGGGGATTTTAAATGTTTCTATTGTGGGGTTAGCGCGTGTTGTAATTGCTACTAAATTTTGAATACTTCTTGTGTGTTTAATTTGAGCGTTGTAATTTAATTTGCGTAAAGGAGAGAGCAACTGTTTTGTGTGAGGTAATTGGCGAAAAGCGGTTGTTTTATTTGAGTGTGCGTGTTTAGTACTTGTGACGTCATATGATTGTTTTTGTTCTGTATTCTTATTGGTCGCTCCGTTTGGAGCAATATTCGCTCGCAGTAACGCGTGTTTAATTTCTTCGATAGTATTAATGACAAAGTTTTTGTCTCTGTCTGAGGGGGAAGGTGCGTCGGATGATGGGTTTCTGCTTAGGTAGTCAGCAAATCCCATATTTTTTCCTGGTATATGTTCTACTGAAAAATGGAAAGGTAGTAATCTATCTACCCATCTTGTAAGGCGACTTTGATATGTTTTGTTGCCTCTGTTTTCTTTTAGTGCGCTTAACAATGCTTGGTGGTCCGTTTGGAGTGTGAAGTGTGAGCCGTAGAGGTAATATTTGAAATGTTCTAAAGCCCAAACTACTGCTAGTAATTCTAGTTCGTTAGTGCTGTATCGTTGTTCCAAATTATTTGAAAACCTGCTCGCGTATGCGATTGGGTACCATGTTGAGTTTACGAATTGTTCTAAGCATGCCCCAAGGCCTTTTTTACTTGCGTCACATCTGACTCTGGTTGGGCATTTAACGTCAAATATTCTGTTTTCTGATATTGATTTTATTGCTTCTTTTATTTTATTGAATGCCTCCGTATGGAGTGTTTTCCAGTCCAGTTTATTTTGCGATTTTAAGTTGCTTTTTGAGAGTAATGGACGGAGCGGTTCACTAAGGGTTGCGAGGTTTGGTGTGAACTTAATGAGGTGATGTATGCACCCAATGAACGAACGTAGTTGCTTGAGTATTTTCGGTGTATCTAATTTAACTATTGATTCGCATTTTTTGTTAGTTGGGATTATTCCATTTGGATGTATTTTGAATCCCAACCAAACTAAGTTTGTCTTTGCGAATTCGTATCTTTGTAGTTTTATTGCAAGGTTTTCCTTGTCTAGGAGGTTTAGAACTTTGTCTATTTCGTTCTCATGATCATTTAGGGAGGCTTTAGTGATGATTAGTATGTCGTCCAAAAATGCAAATTTTGAATGTATGCCCTCCAGTGTTTTGTCGATCGTTTTTTGGAATGTTGCGGGCATGTCTGTTAGGCCGTAAAAGCCGTTTATGAACCGGTAGGTTCCTGTTGCTTTCCCCCCTAGGAGACTGAAGTTGCAATGTTTTTGGATGTTTGGGTCAAGTGGAATTTGGCTATACGCGTATTTCAGATCGATTTTGCTGAAGTAGAATTGACCTGGGTTTTGTTTCCTTTCGGAGATGTAATTTGCTACTTCGTCTATTAGGTGATCGATGCTTTGCATTTGATATTTGTTTTTATGTATTGCATCGTTAAGTTTCTTTGAGTCTAATGCGATTTTTACGCTTTTGTCGTGTTTCACTGTTATTACTACCGGACTTATGAAATGTTCGTCCGAGAATTTGTCTAATCTGATTATTTGTTTATCCTGTATTAATTTTTCAAGTTCGGCCTCTACTTTATCAAGGAGATGGAGGGGTACTCTGCGTCCTTTTTGCTGAATTGGTTTAAAGTTTTCTTTCATGGTTGGTTTTGCAATGTGGTTCTTTGATTTTCCTAATCGTGTACATAGTTTGGGGTATTTTTAAAGTATCCATTTTATTATATTTGATTCTATTGTTGTGGCGGAGATCTGGAGGACTTTCTTACCTGTATTTTTGTTGGCCGTGAGGGTTATTCCGAGTTTTTGTAAGATGTCTCTACCCATTATGTTGTTCGTTTTGTTTTCGACCAGTAGGATTTGACAGTCCGGTGCGTTCCAAGATCCTGATTTGAGGTCCAACTGGAGTACTCCTTCGATTTTGATTTGTTTATTGTTGAAGCATTTAAATTTTTCTTGTTCTTTGTAGGGAACAATTCTGGCTTTTGCAATGTGGAGAAGTAGTTCGTTCGCTGTTTCTTTGTTCATAAAAGTTCTAGGGGAGCCTGTGTCAGCCAACCACACAATGCGTTTGTTGTTGGTTGTCGTTGCTACCCAGAATTCTCCTGTGCCCTCGTTGTTTATGACTGAATTCTTCTCCGTGTGGAACTTTGTTGGTCTTATCAGGTTCACGTTGGCCCAGTCTTCTGTGAGCTCTTTTATATAAAGGGCGGCTTCCGCGTCTTCATCGTCGAGTTCATCTGGCTCACCTTCATAGTTTTGTGCCTCCGTTTGGTCGGTGTTGTCTTTTATATGTTGTACTCTCCTGGTTTGGTTGTTTTCGGAGCGGGGTGTGTAAGTGTTTTGATATCTTGATTGTGGGCTTGACGTGCTTTGTAGTGGTGGTCTTCTTCTTTCCGGCATAGGTGCTTTGCACATGGACGAGAAGTGTCCTTGTTTTTTGCAGATTT
>NC_134475.1:7902760-7907760 GCF_964194025.1 Convolutriloba macropyga
CTATAATCGATTTGCGACTGGTCTAAGTTTGATGTTTCTGTAGAGTTGTTTATGTTTGATTTGATCTTTTTCACTGCGTTGGCTATGCGTTTGGTGATTCGAGATAGGTTGTCGTGGATAGTTCCGAATACGTTCCGTTCTCCGCATGGAGCTGGTGATGTGCTACTGGTGATGGGTGGACTTTCGGGACTTGTTACCATGAAATCCGAGGGTTCGTTACTGGTATGTATCACGTGTTGTGGTTGTCCTGGTTCTTCGGAGTCAATCAGGTGTGTTTGGATGCTGTTCGGTGGTGGTATGTCCACATTGAATATGAGGAATGATCTGTTGGAGACTTCTGATTCGTCCTGTGATTGTTGTGATTGGTTACGACTTGTAGATGGTTGCACTTGTGATAGGTTTGCTGATTCCAATAGGGCAGCTTGTTGTGCTTTATAGTTTCGGCTTAGTTTCGGTGTGCTCTGTTTGAGCTTCTTTTTCGTTGTCCCGGAAGGGGTTTTGTGAGTGTAGGGTCTGTGTTCTTGTTGTCGGCGTTGGTTTTTGGTGGCGAGTTTGACTAACTTGTCTTTTGACCACTTCGTTTCAACTTTTGCTTTCCTGTTGGGAGTTGATTTCTTCGTTGGAGCTTGTTTTGGTTTCAGTTCCGTTGATTGTTGTTTTTGTGTATCCGTTGACTGTTGTTTTTGTGTGTTGGAGGACGATGGTCCTTGGAGGGAGCTTGTCCTTGTTGTAGCTTTGGCTGCTTTTTCTTCTTCTAAATAGAATTTACGTATTTTTTTTGGTTTCTTTTCTATTCCCCTACAGTTTTACATGCTACCATGTGAATTGGGCGGGGTTTTGGTTCCGGAGGAGGGAGTGGTTTTGTTTCAGTAGCTATTGCTATATCGTTTTTTCTTATTACTGTATTTTTTCTTCTTGGTGTGTCTATAGTTATCGTGTGTGGGGAGTAGCCTGTTATTGTACCGTCTAGTATAATGTTCCATTGGGGTGCCAGCGTTTGTCTTGGTTCCTTAGTTTTTTCGCATAATTGTTTTTCGTGCTACATTTTTCTTATTATAGATTATTTTTGTTGTTTTGTCTCCTATGGAGAAGTGAAGTTCGGAAGGTGATATCTTACGTGGTTTCGTTAGTGAGAAGGGAATGTTCTGCGAATCATCCGAGTCTATCTCCAACGGAGTTGCTGTGACTGGGGAAGGGCATGTGGAGTATTGAATGTCTAGTTCTTCTTCTGATAGACCGTCTCGCCTCCACATCTCTTCTGGAGTTAGTACGTTGTGGCGTAGCAACTTCTTGTCTAAACAACGCAATTTGAGTTTGTTGTAATTCAGGGTTTTTGGAGATGGTTTGCTTAGTATATTCGACAGTTCGGTGTTTGGTTTTCTACCGAAGTGTGCTTCGAATGGAGTTGTTTTTGTTGTTCTATTAGGAATTAGTCTAATATTTTCTATTATATTTGCTAGTCTAGAGATGAGTGTTTCGTTGCTCCATTCAGGGTCTATGTCGAGTACAGCTAGTCTGCGTTTTATTGTCTGAATTAAGCGTTCGACCATGCCTGTGCCTCTGTGGTCTCCAGTTGGAGCCAATATTAGTTTTATATTTTTGTTTTTACAGAATATTTCAAATTCTTTTGCTTTAAAAGCTTGGGCTTGGTCGCATCTTATTGACCGTGGTATTCCGTGTTGTTTGCAATACCTCTCTAAATAGTCTTTTGCTGTTTCAGTATCGCAATTATGAAATGTTTCTGCATGAGGATATCTAGATAGTCGATCTACTGTTACTAAAATGTAATTATTTTGTGTGTTTTCTTTATACGGGATTGAACCTGCGAAGTCCATTTGGATTTCTTGGTTCGGTTCGACTAGGGATGAGAGTAGGCCTAGGTTATTTTTTGATATAAGTGCTTTTAGGTTTTTACCTTTGTCTATACAATGACGGCAGCCTTGTGCTTTAGACGTGATGTCCGAGTGGATGTGGGGCCACCAGACTATTTTGGCCAAAGATAGCATACCCGCTTGACCTGGGTGTTTTCGATGAATTGCGTCCATAACCATGATTTTTAATTTGTTCGGGATAACTAATCGGTTGTCATAAATTAGAAAGTTTGAAGGGGAAACAAACAAATCTCGTCGTATACGGTAGTAAATAGGATTCAGTTTCATTAGGTCTTCCCAATTTTTTGTGAGTACTAGATCTATGATTGGTTTTAGTTCTTTGCTTGAGGCTTCAGCTATAAATTCCTCATTGAATACTTTATTCGAGTTTTCTCTGTACGCTGGGGTAGGGATTTCTGAATGGGCTGTACATAGTTCTTGATGTTTCGAGGGATCAATTGGGTCTAAGCCGCGTCCTTTATTTGAGTGGCCCTCTGTTTGTGTACTTGAATTCATTAAATTTTTGGGTTGATTAGTTTCTGTCTCCATTTGGAGTTTTTTGTTGGGGGCACGTGGACGTTTTAAGATAGGAATGGAATATATTTCTTTATTTGGATTATTTCGCGTTGTTATGGCGACTATTTCGGGAACAATACTGTTTGCTGAATTTATTTGGACTTTTTGTGAATTAAATTTTGAAGCAGTTAATAAGTTGGGATGAAATGAGTGCGACTGCAATCTGTGTGTATTAAGGCAAAAAGCGTTGTTTTGATCGCTGCGTGTTTGGTTGAGATATATGACGTCATTATTGTAGACTTGTTTTGTGTCTGAGCTATGCGCGTTTACTCCATTTGGAGTTAAATCGTTCTTAATTAGATTGAATTTGATTTAGTCTATTGCGTTTATTACAAAGTTGTTGCCCTCTCTGTTTGGAGTAGGCGCTACTCCTGATGGATTTCTGTTTAAATAATCAGCGAAGCCCATATTTTTGCCAGGGACATGTTCAACTGTAAAATGGAATGGGAGTAGACGATCTACCCAGCGTGTCAGTCTACTTTGATATGTTTTATTACCCCTGTTTTCTTTCAGTGCTGAAAGTTGCGCTTGATGATCCGTTTGGAGTAAAAATTGTGAGCCGTATAGATAATATTTGAAATGCTCTAACGACCATACGACTGCTAGTAGTTCTAGTTCGTTAGTGCTATATCTTTCTTCTAGTTTATTTAGAAATCTGCTTGCGTATGCTACGGGTTTCCATATGTTTTCGTGTTTTTGTTCTAGACAGGCTCCGAGTCCTGTTTTGTTTGTTTTCGGTAATGTTTTGAATTTGAGCTTTTATTTTATTGAAGGCCCCTGTATGGGTGTCGTTCCAAGCGAGTTTGTTTTGCGATTTTGTGTTTGCCTTTGATAGAAGTGGGCGAAGAGGTTCGGATATATGTGCGAGGTTGGGTAGGAACTTTATAAGATGATGTATACAACCCATAAATGATCTTAGTTGTTTTAGAGTTTTTGGTTCCTCTAGTTTTAGTATCGCCTCGCATTTGGGTTTTGTTGGGGTTACTCCATTTGGAGTTAATTTAAACCCTAGCCATACTATGTCTTCTTTCGCGAATTCGCATTTTTGTAAATTTATCGCTAGGATTTCGTCATTTAGTTTTTTCAGTATTTTATCAAGTTCGTTTTCGTGTTCTTGTAGGTTTCCCTTGGTTACGACGAGTATATCGTCTAGGAATGCAAATTTTGTTGTAACATTTTGTAATGTTTTGTCTATTGTTTTTTGAAATGTTGCCGGCATATCTGTAAGTCCATAGAATCCGTTGATAAATCGGTATGTACCTGTTGCTCGGCCTCCTAGTGTATTAAAATGTTTTTGTATATTTTCGTCCAGTGGGATTTGACTATATGCATACTTTCGATCAATTTTTGAGAAGAAGTATTTTCCGGGTAGGTTTCTCCGTTCGGAGGTATAGACTGCCACTGAGTCTATTAAGTGGTCAATGCTTTGCATTTGATATTTGTTTTTGTGGATGGCGTCGTTTAGTTTTTTCGAATCTAGGGCTATTTTGACGCTTTTATCTTTTTTCACTGTGATTACCACAGGGCTTATGAATAGGTCATCTGGACATTTTTCTAGTTTTATTATTTGTCCATCGTCAATTAATTTCTTCAGTTCGAGTTCCACTTTGTCCAATAGGTGAAGTGGGACTCTTCGACCTTTGTGTTGAGATGGAGTATAGTTTTGTCTGAACAATGATTTGGCAATATGGTTCTTTGATCGACCTAATCGTGTACAAAAACGAGGATATTTTTGGAATATCCACTTAATAATGTTTTTCTCTTTTTGAATATTTAGAATAGTGTGAACTTGCTTACCGTGAGGTTTCTCTGCTTTCAGTGTAATTCCAAGTTTGGCCAGTACATCTCGTCCCATGATGTTGTTCGTTTTGTTGTCAGCGACTAGTATCTTGCAGTTTTTGGCGTTCCAGGGTCCAGATTTTAACTCCATGTGGAGTACTCCTTTGATTGCTATGTCGTTGTTGTTAAAGCATCGGTATTTTGTTTCCTCGTTATACGGATGTATTACTGCATTGTCGATTTTGTTTGAGATTTCTAATGCTTTCTGTGTGTTAATAAACGATCGAGGGGAACCTGTGTCTGCTAGCCACTGGATTTTGTCTGCTTTTAGAGTTGTTTCGACCCAAAACTCCCCGTTTGTATTCTTGTTTATTTGATCGTTCTTTTGCGGATTAAACTCCGTTGGGCGGATTAGATTTATGTTCGCCCAGTGTTCGTGGAGTTCTTTGATGTAGAGAGCCGCTTCTGCGTCTACGCTTTCTTCTGTTGAGTCTTCTTGGCTGTTTTCGTTTTTCACATGTCTGACTCTTCTTGTTTGGGGCGTTGCATACTGGCCTGGTGTTGTTAGTTGTGGTTTGCGTGGTGTTCTTCTTTCTGGCATTTTCGCTGTGCATCGGGAGGAGAAGTGTCCTACTTTTTTGCAAATTTGTAAATGTGCCATAATGAAAGGGTTACCACATTTTCTGCATGGAGTTATTTTTTGATTTTGTACATTTTGATTTTGTACGTATATATTGTTTCTTTGTTTGTTCTGTCTTACGTACGATACTGTGT
>NC_134475.1:7912760-7933349 GCF_964194025.1 Convolutriloba macropyga
TGCGTGTTTGTCCTATTTTTGCGCTTATCTTTCTTAGGAATAGCTTTATGGCACTATCTTTCGCAACCGGAAACCAAAATTAGTCCAACTGTCTACGAGTGTCGGCAACCTATTACTAAAAAATAAGGGATCTGTGAGGACTAAAAAGTACATATTTAAGGGTTCAAACAGACTGGTAGTATAAAACTGCGGGGAGATGGGTGCAAAAACAGAAAAGAATTTAATTTGTACTCAAATAGAAAAGCTCCAGTTTTGATTTCATCCGAGGAAAACTTACACTCTTCGTTGCCACCCATTAGCCGATTCAGGACCCTGAAACAAAGTACACTAACAACATCTTTAAAAATGGATTATAAGCGTTAACTTAATCTAATGTTAAGAAATGGTTAGCATTGAATCTCCAAACATAGCGAGAAACGTCAATCAAAGCTGGCATTTTTTGCGCACTGGCAATTCTTTAGAAAACTTATAATAATTGTAGTTCCTGCGTAATCGCAGCGGAACAGCATTGGGCCACAGCGGCTTGTTCTCAGCTGTCCTTTTAGTTATTATTCCATACATTTCTTTTTATGAGCAGCAATGCTCTTTTATTGTGACTAGGGCCACTTTTTTGCGTGTGAAATTTTCACGTGGTGCCAATATTGCAGCCAAAATTGGTCAGGCTATGGTCAACCTGAAGCTACGGTTAAGTAAGAGCTCATCCTCACAGAGACATATTCACGGAGGCAGGAGACTGAACTCTCAATCACTGCCGTAAATAAAAATGAGCTCATTTTAACGCAATTTGAAAAATTCTTCAATATTGTAGAGTGAAAATTCAGAAGATTTCTGACGAAATATTTTTTACTACAGATAGACACATAGAACAGCAATTTTCGGGAAAATTTTACTCGGTTGACGGGAAAATTGATGCAATAGAGAGCGAAGTTTCAATTCGCAAAAGGGCACTAAAATCATGCCATGTTATTGTGAATTGTCACGTGAGAATTAAGCTGTCATTGCAAACAAAGTGAACTGAATTTAGTATGGCAGTTTTCAACTTCAAAAACTTCTGCCCTTATCGTGTTAAAAACTCATCTTATGAAAAAGCTTTATAATTCTAGCGGAGAAGAGAAGCAAAATTTGAGAAAGTGTAATAAAAACTAAATAGACGGAGATAAAAGAAAAACACACAAAAAAAATTAAGTAATATAAAATTATGTGAAAATTTCCCGTTCAATAAGAGTAACAGATAAATTATGGTAAAATGTTTTCCTTCGACAACACGGTACAAAAAAATAACTCTGAAGTGCAAGAAATTAGCTCTCAAGTGGTAATACAAATTTGAAAGCTCCAGAAATTTCTGTTATAACAATCAAATTTTACTTGCACGTCATTTGTTAAAAGTTAGCCTAATGAAGTTCACTGAGCAATAGTATCGGCGGTGCTGTTATCAGAAATTCAACAGCGATTCAAAAGCTTTATCAAAAGTATTGGCGCGAAATTCAAGCAAAAAAAAACTTGGAAAATTTAGCTTGAAATCTGTTTGGTAGTTGAGTACCCCGAATGTTGGTGGCAGAGTAAATCAGCGCTGAATCAGTATAGAGAAATTCTGTTTTTTTTTGGGATGGACAGTAATCTGTTCATGTCCCAAATTACACGGAATCTTGATTTTCCAGTTAATATTACTGCATGTAACGGCTGCTCCCCTATCAAAGACAAGGAAAGCCTTACACCGCCCAGTTCGTTTCAGCGGTTTCAAATCTGTCCGGATATTGCCTTTTTGCAGTTAACTTTTAAGAACTTTGTTATCCGCTATACTCTAGATTACCGTTGCATTACTTGATACTTGATATTTTCAAATAACTAATTGTTCAGCTTTGCCGAATAACAAATGACCTCGCTTCAATTATGCAAAAATCCTAAATTTCAAATATCCAATTAGTCTCAAACTACAGGTTTTTCGATGATATCTCCTTAACCAAAAATGCTATTGAGGTAAACTATCACAGGGTTATGGAAATTTGCTAGGCCTACTATCCGATGTAAAAATAAGCAACGCTGGGTAAACGGCGTTAGTGGGGGTGCCTTTTTTATTTTTTACCAAATAATAGTACATGGGCAAAAACTTCAATGTTGAATAGCTCTGTAAGTAATGATTCAAACTTGAGCAAACTTGGCAGTGTACCACACTGTCATACAAGTAATCAAACAAAAAAGAATTGAAATGAATTCGTTAAATGACCTTCGGGAAATAACAAAACAATTTTTTATAGCCTCAGATTCGAATATTCTGAGTTTAATTAATGAACAAATTTTTTCCTCAATTGGCCTCAATAACACCAGTATCAAAACTATACTAGGCTTCGTTAAAACCGGTAAGCTCAACTGACTATGTGCTTTGCACAAAGTTTCTCTGACTTAGGATTTTTGTACCTCAGAAAGAAAGTTTTGAGAATATCAAAGTTATTTCTCTTTCCAACAAATCAATTTTAAATTAAAGCTGTACAATCACTAATGTGATCTACAAAAACAAAACGCGATAACAATTAATTTACCGCTAGAGAAATTGTGCTTCAATATGCACTTTATTTCAGTTTAATAAGACCAAAATAGCAATTTCAAACTGAATTTTGGTATTTTTTCAAGCTCTATTTATACTGCCGTACATGTCAAAATTGCATCTCTGATTGGTTGTAGATCACTATGTCGTAAGATTCTCTGAGTACACAGATTTTGGGGTTGGAGATAACTTATACGTTGCCCAGCACTCTCTGAATTGGCAAAAAAACCCGCAAAATTCAGTGCATCTGGGTTACCAAGTTGGGTATCTCTTACTCCGTTTGAGCTAAGTTTGTGTGATTGTAAATACTTGAATAGGTGACAATAATTGCGTAGTTTGAGTTTTAGTTTCAGTATTAGTTTCAGTATTTTCATGTATGATGATTACGTACTAAAAAGTTAGTGAATATAAATGTTGAAAAAAGTGAACAAATCCGTATGGCTTCGATAGAATGTAGCATTAAGTTTCGCTTGCCACGCTATTCTAGCTTTAATGCTTGAAATGGCCTTGACGCACTATTCAATCTGATTGTTGAGTTAGTAATCTCAGCTGCAACATCGCCGGCTCTGTTTTTAATCGCGAAAAAATCTTTTCCAGGTAGTACTGAGGCGAGCTTCACTACTGGTCTCTTGTACACTCCGCCGTTTATTCGAGCTATCGCCCATTGAATCACACCGTCAGACCCATCGAAAGTCTCTGCAACTTGATCTAGATTGTAATATCCATGTTTATTGCTGTCTGCGATCAACCAGATAAGATCGCCTTCTTAAAGGGTTTAGTGCGTCGTAGATCGCCATTTCTGCCGATTATTCAGAGTTGGCAGGTATTCTTTACGAAATATGTCCCATATGAGATTTGCATAGTCTTGAGTTTGTCGAAAGAGCTTTCAATGATCGACAATATCCTCTTTGCGTGGTAGATAGAGTAAACAGACGTTCATGTTGCCAAGCATGAAGTGATTGAGGGTCAATGCTTCTAAGTCAATAACGTCCGAACTGACTGGAGTCAACGGTCTTGGGTTCAACGTCTGCTTTAGAAAACACATCGTAGTTGAAAGAACGTCCTCGTTGACTGATTTGTTACCCAACATGGCAAAAATTACTTTCTTGCAGCTTCTCAACAACCTTTCCCATACTCTTCTAAAGTGAGGTGCAGCGGGTGGATTGAACTTCCATCTAATTCCCCTTCGATTTAGATGATCATCGATCCCCTCTTTGTTCCATTCCGCAACGTACTCTGCAAACTCTCTCTCAGCTCCAACCAAGTTTGTTCCGTTGTCGCTGATTATTGAACTTGGTTTGCCTATTTGTGCAACAAACCTCAATATTGCATTGAGAAAACTATCTGTGTCTAACTTCTAAATGCACCGCTCTCATGGTTAGACATGGGAAAAGACATCACAGTCGCTTTTCGTTTCTTAGTCCAATCTGCACAATGAAAGGACCGAATTAGTCAACTCCAACATTCGTAAGGGCTGTTGAAGCATCCAAACCCCTTTGGGTTGATCGGCCATTACTGGTGCTATCGGTTGTGCTCTGCTTTTCTGCAGGAAACGCACTTGTTCTTTATTGATCTCAAGGCGTTTCGTATGCCTAGGATCTACAACCTCTGTTGAACAATGTTTCTTACATGCTCTGTGCCTTCGTGTTGATTGTCCTTGTGCTTGTTCGCAAAAATAATTCAACCGCTTGATGTTTCCAATGTAGCAATATTGGATGCTTTGCATTGAAGTCCAATTGACTTTTGCGTATTCTGCCTTTGGCTCGAATAAGTCCTTCTTCATCTAAGAATGGTGAGTTTTGTAAGATTTTGCTGCCCTTTGCAATTTCCTTTTCAACTTTGAGAGATTTCATCTCTTCACAAAACTGTTCTCGCTGTAAAAACTTGAAGATCATTGCTTTTGCTTTTCTATTTCTCCATTGCTGACTACGAAAATTACTGGTTTGTATTTGCCAAATGCTTGTTGTACGTTTGCCACTGTATTCACCAATCTGTTGATATTACTGAATCGTTCCCACTGAATAACAGCTTTGTTTTCTTCAGCCTGAACCATGAAGACTGACGAGAGTATATTCTCTTCATCTGACGCAGAGATTAGGTTCACTTGCTCTGGCCGTTCACTTTCTGGTCGTGTTTACCAGGCCGGCCGAATGAGCCACTCACTTCTCGTGAGCTCCTCAATGTTGATTGCTCTATTGCCAATGTCCGCTGGGTTGTTGATACCGCTCACATGTTTCCACTGTGAAACATCAGTTGTATCCAGTATCTCAGCTACTCGATTGGCTACAAACACGTGTTGCTTACGATGGGAACTGTGTATCCACTGCAATATTGTAGTTAAGTCTTACCAAAAACTGCAAACATTTAACTTCATTTCATGTTCCATGACTATCTGTTCTTCCAACCTCACTGCCATGACGGCCGCTTGTAAATCCAATCGTGGTATTGAAAGATGCCCCATCGGTGCCACTCTGTTTTTTCCAATGACAAATGCTAAATCAGCTGCGTATTCTTTTGATTGTGAAAATAGATAGGCCGCTGTACTCATCGTATCTTCAGATGCGCCAGCAAACACTTGAAGTTTGGTTTTATCCCTATCTCTCTGTTTAAGTACCTTCTATCGATGCTTGTTTCAGCCACAATATGAAGTTGCTGTTTCAATCTCAATATTTTTTCACCAGGCTCCACTTCGTTGTCCCAATGTTGTACATTCTTATCCCAGATGCCTTTCAGAAGTTGTATCATGTGAACACTGTATGGAGCAAACAATCCGGTCGGGTCGAATACTGAGGAGACCAGTGATAGAATCTTCCTCTGGGTTATAGGTGTGTCAATTTCCTTGTTCGTGCCTCTGCATACTTGAAGACTATCATCAGTAACGGTCCATTGCAGTCCTAGCACTGAGGATCCCTCCGTATTGGGTTCTATTTCGACTTGCTTTGTGTTTCTGATTGATTTCAGTGTTTTTGTTTGTCTTCTGGGATTGCTTCGGTGACTGCAGCATTGTTGCTTATCCACTTCTTCAGTTCAAATCCATGTTGCACAAATTGAAGAACTCTTAGCTCCAAATACGTGACGCTAATATTTGTATATCTGAACACGTTCGTTTGCTCTTGGACGCCATAGAAACTTCAAGCAACTTCTATCCTGTTGGGGAACTTGCACTTGTAGAAACATTGATTCAATATCAGCTGTCAAGGCAAATGGTCCTCCGCGAAATCTGAAGATTTTTTTATCAACCCGTGTAGCAAATCAGGTCCTGCTATTAGTTTGTTGTTTAGGCATACTTCTTTGTACATTGATGCAGCATTGCAAACACGTCTTACTTTGCCAGGCTTGTTCGTGTTTAGCACTGGATGGTGTGGCAAACACCATTCTTTCCCGAAGGTGCCTTCCACTTTAGACTCGTTCAATATCTTTGCGAATTCCTTTTCTATATTTGTATCTATTGATTGTTGATACAAACTCTTCAGATTTGGGTCCCTTTGGAATCTTCGCTCCAGTGAGTAAAGCTGACCCAAGGTTGAGTTGTAGTTGTTCGGTATGTTTGGTTCTGGTTCACTCCACAACATTCCCACTTTGTACCGCTTGCCTGTGAACTTTGTCGTACTCTCTCTCTAGCATCTTTTGTGTCTGCAGCTCCTTTTTTGACTGACTGAAAATGAAAAATATTTTGTCTTCTTTTGCCCGTCATGGTTCCACTGACTACCCATCTTAGCTCTGTTAGAACGGCAAAAGGTTCACTTTGTGTTCCGGTCTCGTAGTCCAATGGGTGTTGTAGCTCACAAGCATCTTGACCAAGAATGATGTCAAATTTCATCAAGTTGAAGCTTTTGTTGGGTAGAAAACTCAAGTGATTGAAGCTTTGCTTCAGCTTGATGTAGTTGTAGTTTGTGTTTCTTTCTCAATGAGATTGATGGTTGTGCAAACGCTTCGAATGAATGCACCTTTGAATGTAGTCCCTTTATTTTAAGAGGAACTTTTTCTGTCTTCAGATCCTCTGTTCCGTGTATACCAGCTATGATGAGCGTCACCTCGGTGTCTTGGGCTCGTAACTTCTCTTGTACACTTAGACTGTTGAATGAAACCACTGATTCACTTTCGAGGAAAGCATATGTGTTCAGCCTGTTGCCTCCGCTCTGTATTGAGACAGGAACTATCTGTAGAAAGCTCTTAACTTCGTTACTCTGGTTGATTTTTGCTGCGCTTATGTTGACTGCGTGATTGCCCTCGTGCATTTGGTTTTCTGAGCGTAGCAATCAGTTGTGCTTCTTGATGCATCCATTTATACCGTACACATTGACTTTACAATATTTGGTTGCATGACCTTTGCCTAGACATGCGTAACATAAACGTTACTTCCTCATTGCTGCGTACCGATCATTCAAACTCATGTTCCTGAATAGTGGACATTTCCGATTTTTATGAGTGCCATCAGCTAGTGGAGAGTGATCACTTTGCATGTGCTTTGTTTCCTTCACCTTCGAACTTGCACTGAAGTTCGATTTTTTCGAGAACCGTTGGTCTCTATTTCTGCTTCTTCGGTCTTCTTCTCTTCGCTCTCCCTTAAAAGCTGAACACCCTTCATGCACAAATGCTATCCTAGATAGCCATTTTTCAAACATAATCGGATCAGGCCAATTTTCATCTTTATCATCAACATAGAACCAATACTTCTCTTTGAGAACTTGAGATAGTTTGTCTACTGCCATATACAGTGTCGAGCTTGATTGCAGATCTCCAGTCTGCTTGTACTCTTAGAGCACATTTCAAAAAAAAAAATAAAATAATTGAGAAACTGAGCAGATCTATTGAGTCGTGAGGTTTCACCTGACTTGCTTTGCGAAGACTCTCCAGTTGCGCATCAATGATCATATGAGGCCTTCCAAATTTTCTCCTCTGAAAGCTCCATGCAGCACCATAGAATTGTCTACAGTAGCCCATTCCAGAGATTGCTGACCTTGCCTTGCCTGTCAGTAGAGTCTTCAGATGGCTCATCTTCTCTGAATGTGGTATTGGTTGTTGATCCACTGTAGCAATGAACATACTAGACCACTGCAGCCACTCTAGAGAATTTCCGTCGAAGTTGTTCAACTTCAGATTTGGTAGGCTATTGCTACTTGAATAACTACTGTTGTATCTTACACCAGCTCTGGAAGAAGAGTCCCGGTCTTCAACACTTAAAGATTGGTCTCATGAACTGCGATATCGCGAGAAGTGACTCTGCCTGTTCACTTCAGGCGTTGCTTCGAAGCGAGCTGTTGATCGATCTGCTGTTAGAAAGTGGCCAGGTCCTATTGGCCCAGTCTGAGACATCTCTCTTCTTTGGATTTCAGTTGAAGGATGACTTATCGCAAGCACTAGCTGACTGGGAACAAACATCGTCATTTTCTAATGTTTTTCTCTTTACTTTGAGCTCTAGCTCAAGCTCTTCCTCCAGTAGATAACGCTTGGTTTCCAGTTCCTTCATTTGCATTACGACCTCTAGCTTCCTTCGTTCGAATCGTGCATGTTCCAGTCGCATCTTGTTTTTGAATTCGATATCGAATTTCTTTACTCTTTCCTCACGCCTTTGCTTTGCTGAAGAGGTTTCCGAAATGTTCTCCGTCTCTTGGCCGCTTGCTGTTGCTTCATTTTGTACAGTGTGAGCAACTGGGTTGTCCGTTGGGTAGTTGCTGTTGCTCTTGTTGTCGTTCAATTCTTGGGTTGCGGTGCTTTGCTCTGCATTCATTGCTGGTGGCGTGCCTTTGCTTTTATAAGAAAAACAATGATAGTCCAAACTTGCTTTGCACTCTCTTGCCTCTTTCAGATGTTCTTCATCGAAATTTGCTTGGTAGGGCATAAGCTTGTTTTGACGTGGCAGGTGCTTGGGTATTTCTTCCTCTAGATGGTGAACAGTCTGATGGAAGAGGACCTTTGGTTTGTTGGGTCCATCTGAATATTCAATTATTTTGTAGCCAAGTCTTCGCTTAGTGTTAAATTATTCCGTTGGGATATTGTTAATCTGTCCTGATATTGCGTTTTTGATGTTAACTTTTGTGAATTCTGTTATCCGCTTTGCTCTGGATTACCGTTGCATTACTTGATATTTGATATTTTCAAAAAACTAATTGATCAGCTATGCCGAATAACAAATGGCTTCGCTTCAATTAAGCAAAAATCCAAAATTTTAAGTATCCAATTTGTCTCAAACTACAGATTTTCGATGATACATCCTTAACCACAAAAGATATTCTGATATAATATCACACGGCTATGAAAATTTGGTAAGCCTACTATCTGATGTAAAAACGCACAACGCGAAGGCTACCTTCTATAATTTATACCCAATCTTAATACATGGGCGAAAATTTCAATGTTGAATAGCTCCGTAAGAAATTATTCAAATTTGAGCAAATTTGGCAGTGAACCACACTGCCACACAAGTAATCAGACGAAAAGGAATTGAACTGAACTGGTTAAACAATCTTCGACAAATAACATAACAAATTTTTATAGCCTCAGATTCGAAAATTCTGAGTTTATTTAATGGACAACTTTTGTTTCTCAATTGGCCTCAATAACACCAATATCACAACTATACTAGGCTTCGTTAAAGCCGGTAGGAGCAACTGACTATGTGCATTGAACAAAGCTTCTCTTACTTAAGAGCTTTATTCCTCAGAAAGAAAGTTTTGAGAAAGTCAAAGTTATTTCTCTTTTCAACAGGTCAAACTTAAGTTAAAGCTGCACAACCACTTATAAGATCTACAAAATACAGGACAAGATAACAATAAATTTACCGCTCGAGGAATTGTGCTTCAATATGCACTCTATGTCAGTTTAATAAGACCAAATTTGCTGTTTTCAATTGAATTTTGGTAGTTTTTCAAGACATGTACTGCCGTACATGTCAAAACTGCATCTCTGATTGGTTGTAGATCACTATGTCGTAAGGTTCTCTGAATACACTGAGTTTGGGTTTCGAGATAACTTATACGTTGCCCCGCACTCTCTGAATTGTTAAAAAAACCCGCAAAGTTCAGTGAATCAGACTTACCAAGTTGGGTATCTCTTACTCCGTTTGAGCTAAGTTTGTGTGATTGTAGACAATTGAATGCGTGACAATAAAAGCGTAGTTCGAGTTTTAGTTTCATTTTAACTTCATTTTTGATGGTTGAGTACCAAAACGTTACTGAATATAAGTGCTGAACAAAGTGAACAAATCCGTATGGCTTCGATCGAATGTAGCATTAAGTTTCGCTTGTCAGGCTATTCTAGCTTTAATGCTTGAAATGAGCTTGACGCACTATTTAATTTTATTATTAAGTTTGTAAGCTGAGCCGCCACCTTGCAAGGAAAATAAATTGCTCAGCTTAGCTGCCACCAACAAGGTTTGATTTAAATGCGATTCAATCTTCCGCGTGGGTACTTACAACGTTTAATTTGCGTAGCAAGTCGTAACCACTAAGCTAAATGGGCTTTGTGATAATTGCCTACAAACTAGCTTTTATATATATATATATATATATATATATATAGTGTTTATACTACTATAGTGATTACAAGTTATAAGCTAAAAAAATCATGACATTATCCTGCTCAGATTTAATTTTGGGATAAGAATAGATTTCAGACCAAACATGATAAATTTAGCCTGCGCTAACTCCATGACCTCGAAAGAAAAACTGCACACAAAGAAACTTAAAAAGTTCTTGAGATGCATTGTTTCAGAAATGAATTAGTTTTTATACTTGAAATGCGGTAGATCGGCGCTGAAATGCTCTGAGACTCAAGTCCGGGCCATTTTATGTAGCGCTGGAATAATTGAATATTCAATTTGAGTCACTAGTTTCCAAGATATGGAGTAACTAATGAACGCAAACACGCCACTAGGTGGTGTAATTTTACTTTTAACATGTGTTTTCAATGGTGAACTTCATTCTTTCAGTCGTTATTCAATTTTATAACTTTTCCAGCAAAGTCCTGGTTCTAATTTGTCAATCAACTTGAGACAATTTTCCGACAGTACTTCTATAAAAAGATGTTTAAAAAGTGTATGGTGCAGACTATAGCTCGCCTATGATAAAGTTTCTAGCTCGTCTATGTTGCAGAAGTGGTGCGTCTATGGGACAGTTTTTGGCTCGTCTATGTTGCAGAGTTGGTGCGTCTATGGGGCAGTTTTTGGCTCGTCTATGGGGCAGACTTTGGCTCGACCATAAGTACTTGGTGCGTTTATGTTGCTCGTTCAAAAAAATTCCTCGCCTGTGTATGTTTGAATGCACCATACCCCCTGTGTGCGTTCAAAAATGGTCTGCGTCATAAACGAGCACAAACGATAACCTCGACCTGGGAAGTGTTTCGCGGTCGAATTATTATAATTGATAAAAACTTGAGAGTTTTGTGTGAAATTTCTGAGCCTTTCCTAATGGGGCGCATTAAGGGATAAATTAACCAAATTCTTATCATTCGTAATTAATGAGAACTTATGATTACTTTAAAACAGAAATCATTGCTTCTGTTTGTCCTTTAAATTTTTTCTTTTGTCGAATAATTGCTTAATTTATATGCATTTACTGTTTTTGTTTGAAGTGAACAGAAAAATCAAAATCATAAACTTTGATTTCTGAAGTTAAGGGGGTTAATCAAATTGTTGCAATGAGTTAACATAATATTTTATGTTATTGCAAAATTATAACCCTCCCTGCAAGGATGTTGCCTTCATCATGGTTAGTTTACTCGCAAAACAGAAAAGGTTTCAAGAAATTTTAGAGCGTAGCTAAAAAAGACGGTGTTTGCTCAAATGGTAGTATTTTATAAAAAGTTTACAGTTCACCTCATAGAGCGGTTAAAAATTATTGCTAGAGTTACTAGCACTCCAAAGCTACCACCTGCACAGCGATTTCCCACTGGATTTTAATCATCAAATCAAACTTTCTACACTGTTTTTCTATACGTGGCAAAATTGCTATAAGAGAGTTTTTTATCAAGTCAAATACCAAAAACACAACTAGATTGATCCAAAACAGATTCCGATGAAAATGTGTGTAAAGATATTTTCACTTATTCTAAAATCCACTTCATAAGTCTTTTGACAAATTTTTTTGGAACAAATCTAGTAACATGACTTATGTTATTCGTATTATTATCGTGAATGCTCTTTTCAAGAAAGAAAATAACGGTTAAATATAAATTAGACTTGTATAGGCGCCAAGATATTAGTAGTTTTTGCACTGAATAGTAAGTATGTTTCATATTCCTTCTCAAAACTTGCGGGAGCATTTTAGAATTGCGAAGAACCAACTCATCTCATCGATTCAATTTTTTTGTTCGTGGACAATTTTAAAAAATAGAATTTCTGTATTGTACTTCATTTTACTTTGTTTGAACGGGTGCTTCAGAAGAAATGAGCAATTGAAAAAAATAAAAATTGAGAAAGAGTTTAGATTGACCCATAGAGCAGAAAAAAATTTTTTGGCTAAAAAGAGTAAAGTAGAAGATTTAGTGTCAAACGTGGCGTTAGAAAGTACTAACGGGTAATCACAGTGGACATCAGGCACATCGGGGTGGTAGAGGTACATTTGCAAGTGAACTATTTGGTTTGCTGAAACAAGTGAGAAAAATTTTTTATAGCTGGATTAGAGTTAAAGTTGATCGCATTACATCTAGCACTAGTGAAAATGACATAAGTGTCACAATACAGAAACTTTATCGTTAGCCAATCAGCATTGAAAAACTGTAAACTTTTTTTTCTGATTGGCGTATTGCTCCATCAAGCACTAAAATAACATTTGAATGTTGAAAATTAGGAGATAGACATTAATAATATTAACAATCATTATAAATAGTTTTCAAAAAAGTTAGCATTGCTGTTCAAAACAGGCCGCACAAAACCGCCGCTTTCTTGATAGGTAATCAAAAGTTCCGATGGTCATAGTCAAGTGATGCCAGTAGCAGTGCTAAGAAAGTTTAAAAAACATAACGATGCCCAGAAATTGCGCAACATCAACAAAAATATGCCCATAGGTGCTCACTTAGGTGAAGTGGAAAGCGCTAAAATTTTTTCATGTGAACATATTGAATAAACCAATTGGTGGATTATGAGCCAAAGAAGTGTAAGCAGCAATTTTTTGTGTTATGATGCAAAAAGTGGACACCAATATAAAAAAATCAATTTGAAAAAGTGGGGAGATTGAGGGTGAAAAGTAATAGAATTTAAAAATCCAAGGTATTATATAAATTGTAATTTTTCTTGTACTTCATTAGTACTTCTTAATTATCATCACTATGGAGCAAAATGTAAGTCATTGCTGGACAATTTTATCTTAAAAATTCCAGTTCTGAGTCTTTGGGACGAGAGTCAAAACAGATTCATCAAAAAAACACACTTAAATGTTACCCAACTTTTTTTGATGTTTTGCAGGGGTCTATGCAAAAATATGTTGGCTAATCTGATCAGTAGCACAGAATCCTAATACAAGAGAAAAGAGATTTTTGAGTGTGGGATATGGTGAAAAAAAAACTAAAAAATTATACTGATAGGTAATTATACAATTTCAATGTACTTTGTCACCAAATTCCACAAACTAGCGCAATAGAAATTTAAGGGGGGGGGGGCGCTGGCTCGTTAATGCTTAGGGTTAGTGGATAAGAAAGAAATGCACAAACCACGTCAATAACAAGAATCAGCAGATCAATGATAGCGGTGCTGCTCAAAAACCCGTCAAAATAATTTAACATATTTAAACCTGTCTTCAGTCAATAAAGAAATGTGTTTTTAAAAGAATTTAGTGACAACCCAGTGAAGACCAGCAAATGTTCATCTTATTGCAAGATCTTACAAGAAAGAGAAGTTTCAAGATCATTATTCATCATATGCAAACAACTCGCTTAAATAAAGATTTTTTGGAGCATAATCTTCAGATCTGGTACGCTAAAAAAAACCAAAACACTAAAAAAATCGCGAACACATTTTGAACTTAGCTTTCTTATTCATGTTAAAAATGAGAAGTTCAAACTCACCAGTAATACTCGTCACGCAAAGAGCGCTGTAATTGGCCGCATGGAACGCGCTCACTCTCATCCAGAATGCTGAAAAGTAACATTCCGTGGTCATCAAAATCTATCAAAATGCACAAACCAAATTGTTCTAGATTACAATATTAAGTATTTTTCCTTAATATGACTGCCAATGTTCATTGCAGAGGTCACCTACTTTCAACGAAAGCGGCTGAGACTTACAGAATAATTAGGAGTATTAATTGCAAGTAACTAACAAACGCATTCTCTTTCGCAGACGTTTGAAGTTCCCTGAATCAACTTAGGAAACCAAGCGCAATTTTCCAACAATTCTGGATCCTCTGTAAATTCAATTATGTTCTCCCATTATTTTTAAAAAACTGTATAACAAACACAATTTTTTTTTCAATTTTCAACAATTTTTTCATCAGTGGTCTTAAGGGTATAGACATCATAGCACCACTATAAACAATCGAGCCGGTCGAACAATAAAGTCGTGCAGCGGTTGAATCTGAAAAATGCAACTGCTGAATTCACATCAAGAATTGATTGAGAGAAAAACCCGTGTCAGGACACTAATTTTTTCAACCAAAAAAATTTGGAAACCTTTTAAGTGTATCGTTTCCTTTTTAAAATTGTGTCCGGATGTGATAGGCAGTGCAGTTAAACGCAAAAACATTAACATCTTTTGGACAAGCGCACCAAATCTTTTTCTAACTTTTATTGATTGTTTCCACTTTTGTGTCCTAAAACATTATAAAAATGGCTATACGTATAGATTTAATTTCTAAGAAAATATGGATACCGGAAAAGTTTAGCCGTTTCGAGGGCGAAGATGTTAAGCTGTAATTAGAAAAGATTTTTTTCTTTAAATTGAATCAAAGTTTTTTTGAGCAGTAAGCTCATTTGTAGTTTTATTTCGACGAATTATATCAATTATTTTATTTTAATATCACATTGAAAAAAAAATGTCAATTTTTATTAGCTTGCGATTGCAGAGAATTTCACTTCAGATGAATTCAGCTTTTGTTCAATTAGTTAACTGCTATAACTTACCCGGGTTGCTCATCATACACAATTCCTAGTAGTTATACTAGGTCATATATGATTCCTTGTATTCATACAAGGTCATATATGACTTTTATGATTTCTTAGTAGTCATACAAGGATCATATATGATTTCCTAGAAATAATACAGGGATCACGCAACAGAATTGAAAGCCTAAAACTGTTTTTTTTTCATTTTCTTTTGATGTTGAAAAAATTTCTTGGAAATCATACAAGGTCATATATGACACATAAAACATTCATTGTTTCCAGATATTCCCGTATAATAATGAAATCAGAGGACATAGCAAATTATTATATCGCATTTGCATTCCACATTTGATTCTTGGTGTGGGCTAAAAGAATAGCTTTCCAACCTAAATATATTCAGAAATCGAATTTGAGGTTAACTTCAAAATTTTTTTTCAAAAATGTTTATTAAATGAGCATTTATTGGTATAAACTGGCTTTAGAGAATATCAGAACTTCAATTATCCATTAGAACTTGCTCTTTATTTCAGTACCCAACTTTGCAAATGATATTGTACGTTTGGGTCTTTGGCGGATCACGAACTGATGCCGGGAATCACATAAGTTAGTCCTTGCCGAATGAGATTTTTAAAAGACATAAATGGTTAAATTTTTATGAAAGTTAGATGTATGATTCTTGGTATTCATAAAAGGATCATATATGATTTCTTTGTAGTCATACAAGGATTGTACTAGGAAATACGTTATGATTTGTATGATATCATATACGATCCTTGTATGACTACTAAGAAGTGGTGACCCGGATGCAGAAATTTCTGTAGTAATTGATACGCAGTTTGTAGCCTGTCCAAAGACTTGGCGGATGCAATCAGAGAAGGCAAAAGAGCAAAACGGAAGAAACAGAAGCACTCTGTTAAATTTATTAGGACTAGAAATTGAATAAGGCAAAAAGTTTTTCAGCAAATGCACAAAATTGTTTCCTGTTGCTTTACCAAACTCTTGGCAGCAAAAATGTGCCAGATGAAATTTTCTAAAATTTTGAAAAGATGGCGAATCTGATTTTATTGTCCATTAATCTTATTCTTGCGGATTCTAAGAAAAAAATTGTTTTTTTGATTCAATTTTATTTGAATTATGCTGTTTTCCAAAGAAATTTTTCCCAGTAGCGCTCTAGCTCTCATTGGATTGCCAATTTATCAGTTTTTTTTCTTTTACAGTTGGAAATTTGACACCATTTTCAACATGGCACACCTTCGCAAGTATTTAAAAGTTGATGCAATAATCCGAGAGAAGATCATATCAGTTCAGCCATTAAGTTTTATCTCTGGTTTTAGATGTTGACTGAGACTCGTTTTTGAGTAGAGTTTCCAAACCCAGTGTAGATGCTAAAGCAATCTTTATTCCGAATGGCCTTAACTGACGGGAGCTCAGTACGATTTCAAATACAAAAGAAAAAAGCCAAAAATGTACTTCAAGGTTTTAGCCATTTTTAAAGAGTCCATAGCGTGTAGGACCATCAAAATCAGTTCTTTAGACACAAGTTAAGATTGAGCTGTAAACAATCACAGATTTTTTTTATTTGTTCAAAATCATAAAAGCCCAGCTAGCTCTATTCTTACTACTTTTTATCAGTACTCAAGATCGTTAGATGGAAATATGTATTCCTGTTTTTATGAGGAACATCATCAAATTTTAAACGAGTTTGAAGGGATAGAGTTATAATAAGATAAGCGAGGTGAAAAATAATGAAATAGTATCTATTCAAAACCTCGTAAGAATTTGTTCGCGTGATATAATATATAATTTGTTCACGCGTTCGCTATCTCAATTCTCAATCTAAGCACAAAATTACCATGCTCATGTTAATGAGTATAGAACACCGATCACGTTTCCAAAACTATTATATTTTTCTTCCACTTTACACGTGATACCAAAATACTTTCCATCAAAATAAGTTAAAGCTCTCTTGTCTATTGGTTATGGCTTTGCCGTCATCTTTTTCAACCATGGATGTTTTCAGTAGATTTATGAAAGGCAAAAATTTTAATGAACCCACTACAATGTACGAATCGGAACAAACCAGAGGCGCGTAATTTTTTTTTTTTTTGGGGGGGGGGGGGGGGTTGGGCTTTAACCGATAAAGAAATTAAGAAATTAGCTGACGCTTAGTTCTGATTGGTCAACAAATGTCATTAATTAAAATTCCACCAATTCGCAATTCATTGCAGAAGGTGTGCCGTCGAGTTGTCGGCATAAATTGTTATTTCTTGTTGTCGGCTAATACGACGGCCCCAATTGACGAACAAGCCCTGGGAAGGAGCGTTACAGAAAACACAGCTTGTCTCGCGCTGCGATGTTGCCAATTTTTACTATCTATTACCTTATAAGGAAAATAAGAATGCGCGCGTTTGTTTTATGAGGAGAAATTCCGATCGATATGGGATTTTTTATTAATTCAGAGGCATTTAAAAGACATTTTGGTTATAAAAACCAATATCCTTAGGTTCATCAAATCCCTTTTCTACAGCTATTTACTTACTGAACCACGGTTGGGTGTCCAGACCAAATTTTCGCCCAGCGCAGATTTCGTCGGCTCGGAAGCCATATCCGCCTCCCGATGGGTTAGGAATACCGACAACGTGAATTTCGTATTCCTGACTCCTGAAAGATATGCATATATACATACATTCATTAGAAAACATTGTTAATTCCTATAATACGCATAAGAATAAAATGCAAAGGATAAGGAGGCAATATGTACAGTTAAGAACATTCTATTAAGTAAAATTAAGAAAAATCATTTATTTATTTATCTAAGGAACTGGACCTCGCATGAGTAAGAGAAAGTTTCTTGCATATTTTTCATGTAAATGGTGAATATTTACAATGTAGATAAACATTAAAATCGAATGCGTTCAATGAGATGTTGCTTATCTAATACCTTTGAGGCCTTCGAAAGCTCATTCCAAAAAAATCTTGAATTCTTTTTCCAAGGACGCTTCCGAAATCATTTGAAGTCTGATATTAGGAGGCAAACTAATATAAATTGAAAAGACTTGTGCAACAAAAGAATCAGCTAAAAACTTACTGTTCTTTCTTATATCAGCATAACTTTCTTCGACCTGTCATTTTGTTTTATTCTCAGGATAGAAAACGCTGGTAGAAAAAAAGTTGTTTTGTCCTTATGTTTATTTTTATATGCTGGGAGATCTTTGCTGAGTAAGTGGAAAAATAAATTGCGCAACAATTCTGTAAGAGAAATGAAACTGGTTAGATTTTGTTACGAGGTTTGAGATCTGTGGATCGATCGTGTTTACTCCATTTAAAAGGCATTTTAAAACCTCAATTCAAATGTTTTTCCGATGTGGTGAAAAACACTGTGATTTAAATTTTTTGCAACCTCACCAAAGCAAAAGCTGAGTAAATTAATTTTTGCCTTCTCCGGCGAGCTTTCATTTAGTGTACTCAATTTTTTTGTTCCATAAGCCATTCTATGGAATTTTTGATTCATTGCTTCATCAAACTTTGATTTGCTATCATTGACTGTGCCAAGACACTTCACACTAGTTGCGTCTGATCCTTTTTCTTGGCGAAATTCAAAATGATACTTGTTGATGCTGAAAATTTTATACTCTGCTGCTTTATACTCCGCCTTCGCTAAACCATTCATGTGAAAGTTTATTAAACAGAGGACCTAAAAAATAGCTTTTGGGGCTTCTCTTTTCGATGATATCGGATTGAATTCTGTTTAGAACAACTATTTGTGTTCTGTTACTGATCTACTTTTCTAATAAACTGGTGTCTTGTTCGTCATCACATTTATTTTTGAGTCTCCTTTAAATTACTTTGCAGTTTATAGAGTCAAAAATCTTAAAAAGAACTGAAAACGCACCTGCTGATTTGGAATCTTATTTGTATTTAAGATATTAAGATCAATCGTTGCTTTTTAATAACCGAATTGACTGACAGAAAGTCATTTTTTTCTTTCTATGAGATGTGTTAATTGAGAACTATATGCCTCTTCAAAAAATATTGACAAAGCGGAGGCAACGGATAGAGGTCTATAATTCTATAATTGAGTTGGTCTTCGGGATTTTGTCTTTTGAAAAAATGAGTTTCAGGAAAAAATTTTTTGTGCGATGTCTTGGTTATTGAGAAAACAAGATGGTTCTGCTAGCTTTGCTTAATCATTTTTTGCCCATTCTGATTTTTTGAAAGATCTTGTTGTATTTCAACTAGATCTCAATTTTTGCCCAACTGCTCATATGGTAAAATTACCAAGATTGGCGGTCTTTTGGAAGGTGGGGGTTATATTGAGAAAGGCCCTAAATTTTTTTCATTTTTTATCTGCTTAGCACACTCCAAAAACTTTCCAAAACCTTACCTGAAAAACAGTTTAGATCATTGTTGAGGGAGATTTCAAGGTTTCGGCAAAGTACATTATAACACCATTACAACCACATTTAGATTTTGTTGTTACCATTTGATCTTTTTAAAATTGAACAAAGTTGCCTAATCTATAATACAGAATGATTAGCTAAAACATATCTATTTGCTAAGATCATAATGCAGTGGTAAACAACTTCTGGAACGATTTGTTTAACAAAAAATTTTGTCCTCATAAACTCTCGGCATTTTGATAATGAAAACTAGCTCTTAAATCATATTTTTCCAGTTCCCCCTTCATTTGTTATATACTAAAACTTTTTAGTAGGAGGTACAATAAAATAACAAAGAAAAACGAAACATTGCAATTGTATGTTAAAACTTGTTGGCTACTGCTACAGCTTCTTTGAATGTAGGTATCTGAGATTCATATTAAAAACTGCAAAGATAACTCTGTATGTTTTTTGGAGAGCACAGTTAGTTCACATAGTACAAATATGACTCCATTGTCTGCAAACCCAAATATGAAGTCTAAATATAGTATTATTACAAAAGAGCTAAAGAAAACAACAGAAACTGCGGCTAAAAACGATTTACATACGAATATGTCCCTACTCGCCTATGTTCCTTAATTTTATACTTTAGCCCGCCTCATATATGCACTGTGAGAATATTGTTTCGATTGTAAACGAATAAGATGAAAAAATTAAAGTAAATGGACTTGAAACGCTATATTTCTAAAGAATGATTTCCCAGTTGAAAAAGAGTTTATATCATTTTAAAAAATAGCCTTTAATTTTGCCATTTGACTCAGCATATTGCAAACAGGAAGTAGTGAGATATTGTCAATGTATTCTTGTGCAAAAAATACTCTGGCAGATTTGCATTGAATTCACAGATCTTTCCGCTTATATAACCATGTGAAGGTAATCGTATTTCTTTTTGAAAATCAATGTATAATCATATAAATTTGTATATTTATATACTTATATATATATATAATATATATACATATTTATATAAATATACATTTACATATATACATACATAGGCATATACACACATATTTATTTGTATATATATATATATATATTAATATGTTTAGGTTATAGTATATATATATATATATATATATATATATATATATATATATATATATATTTATATATATATACATATATATATATATATATATATATATATATTATTTGAATAAGTTTTATATTTCTTATACACATTTTAAACCAACTTCTGGTCATTAGAACTAAAACATAATTTTTAGTTATTCAGAGGCCGTGCACAACAAACAATATATAGACCCCTGATTAGTATTGTGTACTAGATGACAACATTTCAGTCTTCTCATTTGTAAGCGTAAATAGATGACCTTTTCTCTGATTAAGTTCATTTTCACTTGGTTTTCTGAAAACATTTTGGCACGTCTCACTCATCTAGTTGGAAACCGAAAAGACTTGAATCCATTCGCAACAACAACAATTGAAGCTAGCAAACAAGAAAAAATTATCAAAAAACTTCTCTTTTCTTGGGACATACTCTTCGGAGACTTCTCTGAAGACATTTAAATTTTTAAAATTTATTCAGCTGCCCCAATGGAGTGTACCTAA
>NC_134475.1:7933549-7963549 GCF_964194025.1 Convolutriloba macropyga
TACAAGTGCAATCTGTCGGTTTAATTTGGTTGGATTCTAATAAAATCTATTGTTTTAGAGAAGGCTCTGAGAAAGCTACAGAATCAGAATGTTTTGTTTGAACAGAAATGCTGAAGAGCAAAAAAAAATCAAAAGTTTTTTTTGTAGGGATTTATTTGCGGACAACTATATACAACTGCAACTGCTATAACTGCTCCAGAGCAGTAGCACATTTTAAAATTTTTTTCAATATCAAATAAAATACTTTCTTTAAAGAAACTATTTTCACTGTTTTCTGATAAAGAAATTTTAAATACGCATAGAAATCGTTCCAACTTAGGTACAAAGCTCGGAAAAAGTGCAAATAATATAATTTCGTTAAACCTTATAAATAAACCTATCAAGTAAGGCTCGTTTGAACTTAAAATTTTTTGGTTTTTTGCACGGTTTCGAATAGAATTGTGACCGGCTTTGATTTCAAGTATCAAAAATAGACTGATACCTGTTAAATGAGCAAAAAGACTTTGCCGCCTAAAAACACTTGTGGCTTTGAATAGAACAATGCTTATACGTTGAACGTTGCTTTATATGTCGATTTTGAAGATTGAATATAATTCTTTCAGAAAGAGTGTTTTGTTCACCTTTGTTTTGATGCCACTCCCGGTTTAAGAACATCAGTTCGGTGAAATCAATTCCTTAATTCCTTAATTTCCTTAGCCTAATTGTAATAAACTTTTTAAATAGGTTTATCAAATGAACCACAACCCTTAGGCTATACGAGTCAATATTGGAACAAAAGAACACTGTTGGCGACCTGACTGCTCATTCACGTAATGGACAAATAGCAATGATACGACCCCGAAACAGAATATTTACGATAAAGGAGTTACCGAAACAGAATATTTACGATGACGTGATTTCCGTTCCTCAAGACATAAACCAACCCAGGTCGAGGTGGCCAGACCGAAGTGACCCCTGATCAGACGAGTTTCGAGCGCACACATGTTCCGGGTGCGCTCGAATTACATGGTCTGGAAAAAGCTTCGAGCGCACTTTCGTCTGGACAATGGTCTGGAACTTGTCTGATCAGGGGTCACTTCGGTCTGGAACTCGTCTGATCAGAGGCGGCTTCGAGCGCACTTCGAGCGCACACTCGTCTGATCAGAGGTCACTTCGGTCTGGGACGGTCTGATCAGAGGTCACACTTGTCTGGGACGGTCTGATCAGGGACAATTTCGAGCGCGACCTTAACCTGGGAAGCGGGGAGTTCTTATCAAATTGTACCTGTGCAATTATTCTATGATGACTGGAGTCCATTATAGTTCAAACTAATTCCTACAAGTAACTGTGTGGCGTTGGATAATGATCATTATGTCTGATAGAGTATGTGAGGGGGAGAAAGCAACTAGTTGGCTCAAAGTTCTGACCTTTCGACTCAAATTTCTGAAATGCGTAGTGGTTCGAGGGATCAGAGATTATTTTTACAAATATTGCGATTTATAGGCTGGCGAGATTGTGGGTGTTGCTGTATGTTGTGTAAGCAATCAAGCGAGTTCACACTAAAATTACTCTGTCGTATTCCATTATTACTTGAGGTACTTTCAATTTTATGTCCGTATTTCATATCGTAAATTGCGCTGTAAGCCATAAACCACTTCTGTAAGAGTCGTTCCTCTCATTAGGTAAATATGCTCTAACAATCGTGAGGATCGAAACAAACGTCTCTGTTATTCAACATTCGATACCAATTTTGCTTGTTAATTTGATCGTCACCAGTTTACAATTTTCAGCGCAGATTTATGTGGGCGGTTTGTGGAGCGCTATGGAAGATGGTTACTGAATTCGAAGTGGGAAACACAAAAAATGTAAGACTGACTTGAGTTAAAAAAAGAATTAAATTGATATTGGACGGCACAAAACCATCCCCTAAACAATATCAAAACTTTCAAAGAAGTTATATTTGGTTCAACATAATTACCGGTCACCCATAACCCCCACAGTTGAATTTTTTAAAGGCAAAAAACTTTGACTTTGAAATTTTTTGGCAGGATTACCGAAAAATTGAGAAAATTGATAAAGTCGGTTCGTATATCAAAAAACAATCCAAAGAACATTATGCTAAATTGATCAATTCTGAAAATTTTTGGTCAATTTCGAGGCAATTCAAAAAAATAGAAAATCATTATCGAATACTGATAAACCGTATTTTCGAGCACAACGTATTCAGTTTACTGGATTAGAGTTCAGCAATAAAGAAATTGCAAACATATGACCAAAATTTGAAAAAAATGGCCAAAGCATAAAATTTTGACAAATTCGTCAAAATTAGGATTTCTCAATCGAAGGTTCGCTAATGGAGTGAGACTCAATACAGAGAAAATTTGTGAAAATTTTCACAACCCCGGCCTAAAGAAAAAAATATCAAATTCCAAGAAATTCTTCTCGTCGTTCGTTTATGTCCCTTTTTGTCCTTTCACTCTTCAATTTTCCGTGATACGGTTTTTTGTCAATAACGTTGCTCTCCCAAAACTTTGCTTCTCGTTTTTCCGTCTTCTTTTCCCGATTTCGATGTAGTATGTTGTCATTTATGATGAAGTATGTTGTGTTTTGGTGGAGTATGTTGATTAAGCTAGTATGCTGGTTGGTTGATTTGGTCTTGTTGCTTTCTAGGGTGTGACTTAAATTTGTTCTAGAGTTACGGCTAGTTGGTTTTTGGAGTTTCCCAACTTGCTCACCACTGCATTTATTCCTTCGATGTAGTATGTTGTCATAGGCTAAGATGTACGTTTCTGTTTTCGTTGCAGTATGTTGATTATGCTAGTATGATGGTCTGTTGTTTTGGTCTGGTAGCTTTCTAGGGCGTGACTTAGTTCATTCACGAGTTACGGCTGGAGTGTCTCTTGACTTTTTCAACTTTACTAATATACTAGCTCCTCTGTTGTAGTATGTTGATTTTGCTGCTGTATTTTTGCTTAAAACCGTATGATTGTTAGCTGGTTTGAGTTTTTGCCTTCTAGGGTGTGGCTTAAGTTTATTCTGGAGTTACGGCTAGATTGTTTCTTCACTTTTCAGCTTTCATAGACTAAAAAAATGCTGCATATTATTTAACATTTGTTGTAGTTTGTTGAATATTGTTAGTATGCTGATCGGTTGTTTAGGATTGAATATTGCGAGGGTCTGACTTAAGTTCATTCTGGATTTACGGCTAGCAAATGTCTTGCTCTTTTCATCCTTTATAGTATACTCCTGTTTTGCTTTGAATTAGTTTTTTTATTTGTATATATTAAACCTCATGATGGCTTGCGCTAGCTTGTTTCTTGCAGTAGCATCTCTTCTCCTTCCTAGGGTGTGACTTACGTTTGTTCAGGAGTTACGGCTAGTTTGTTTGGTTGTGTTTGTTGCTGAGGTCTGCTAGCTTAGTGCTTCTCGAACTCCCCGCTCGCTGCTTAATCGTCTCCCGACCATTCGGTCCCGCCTTTTCGTTTCGTTGCGCGCTACTCGCTCAACGCCTCCGTTCTGTCCGTCTCGTTTCCCGTTTCTTCGTGCGTCGCTCCTTCCGCGTTTCCGTCCCGTTCCTTGCGTCGTCTGCTTCCTACCCGCATTTTCGCCAGTTCCGTTCCATTTCCTATTGCGTTGCGCGCCGTTTGCCCGTCTTTCCCGCCCCGACCGTTTCGTTTCCCGATTCGTGCTTTGTCCACCCGGTCCTCTTGCGCCGGTTGTCTGTCTTTCTGTTTAGTCTCACGTTGCTTAGAGGCACGTTAGACGTCCTCCCTCCTTTATTACTCACTTTCGCTAAGTATTTCGTTAATTGGTAACTTCTTTTCTGCTCTTCCACGTCTTGGTTATCAAGTCGTTGTCATTTGGGTTCGGTATAACCATCATTCCAGGTGTTTGTCTGAAAGTTACTCAACATTGATAAATTAGCCATTTCAATATCATTGCCGAACAGCAAGATAAATTGAAAAAACTCTTTAATGCAAGATATAATCTAGAATATGAGTTACGTAACATCCATAAGGACATCACAGATGCCATAGATCGTCAAGACAGCAGATTTAAAGTTGAACGCTTGGCTTCTAAATTGAAGGATGTTTTCAGTAAACTGGTGCAGAGGAATGAAGAACTATTTGACTTGTCCAGGAAGGCAGAGAACCCAGATTCAATTTACCGAGTCCCTGGGCAATGGTTGGATGATGTAACTAAGAACAATGATAAAATCTTGCTCGCGACTAGAAGCTACATTGACACAGTTGCTGACCGAGACACCGTATGTGAGGGTGTTAATCCTCAAGGGCAGTCTAGGAGAGGTTCACGCCGAACAACATCATCAGTGTCTAGCCAGCGTAAAGATGACTTTCTCATGGCAAAACTAAAACGCGAAGAGGCTGAGAAACAAGAACAACGCTGCCATGCGCCTCGCTAAACAGAAACACGAATTTGCCATGAGAAAAAATGAGCTTGAAATACAATTGGAACAGATGGCACTCTAAGAATTGGAGGAAGACCACCGCCAGCGTGTTGACACAGCTAAAGCAGATGAGGCTGAATTAATGGATAATCATTCATTGTTTAGTCACCACTCAAGTGAACTGAATTTGCTTAAAGATAGGGGATCAGATAGAAGTCAGACTTGTTCAGGATTGGGTAAATTCTTTTCCAGCAGGTAATTCATTGACTGCTGCAAGTGAGTTAAACTTTCCTCGTCCTGGTTCAGCAACCATTTACCCTCCTGTTTAAGAGACTGCCCCTAGTAATCCTCCAGAAGAAAAATAATGTTGCCGGTAACTTAAATCGTCTTGAAATGCTTTCTCAGTACACACGACCAGGAGTTGCAATTTCTGTCACTCAGCAAGAAGCGTTGAATAGGGAAAGCCTCCAGACTCAACTGCAGCAATCACTCACTGATTAGAGGGTCGAGCAGGTACACAGACCTCAGGCAGCAGTAAGGTGAACCCAGTGAACCAACTGTCAGTTCACGTACAAAATGTCGCACTGTCACCACTTCTGCCACCTATGCAACCTCCCCGGCCACCAAAAACCGTTATGGCACCAACGAACTCCAATTTTTTGTACCTGATTTTTCAACAAACCGACAGGTAAATCATTTCTTGGGTCCAAAAAGCTCCAGTGTGCCTGGCCAATTACATATGTCGATCCCTCATGTTCCGCAACAACAGAATCCACCTCAAATTAAATTTCCACACCAAACACAAGTCCCTATTGCCCATTCCCCGCAAAATGTCCCTCCACCTCTAAACCCACTCGTGAACTCGCCACCCGTAATCCCGCCTCAACAGTTTTTTAATCCTCAACCTCCCGTGATGCCGTCGCCCATTTTAGCGAGGGCAACAACCTTCTTACCCATCCCAAACATTCCACAGCAAAACATTGTCAAATCGCCTCAAGCCCGCATGGTGCCGTGTCCTACCTCACCAAAACCTCCCATGAACTGTAACTTTGATCTAAACTTGTGAAGTTTTCCTCAGAATAACGCCCCAAACGTAAACTAGGCAAAAAATGATGCAACCGTCTTCAACAACGTACAACCGAACCTAAACCCAAGCACAGCTAACCGCGCCATTGTCCATCTCATCTTGCAATTGAATGCACAACAAAATCATAATAGAAACCACGCAGCAACCTGTAGCAACCGTGGAAACCCATGCAGTACGGCAACTAACATCGATCCACTTTTTGTCACGCCGATTATCCCTCCCATGTATGGTCATACAGCTCCCGCATGAGCAAACCTCATTAAGGCGTTAGCTGACGCCCTAACGAGCAACAGAAAAGATCCGGTACCTGAATGGAAATTGTGCCAATACAGTGGCGATCACATACAGTTGCACGAATGGTATGGTTCATTTTGAAATCGCAATTGACTCTCAGTCCTTAACTGATGATGTAAAATTGACATACCTTAGGAGCCTCGTAACTGGTAAAGCTTAAACAGCTATAGCCGAGCTCGTTTACTGCGGAGCAATGTAAAAAGACGCAATGAAGACCTTAGAACGTAAATTTGGCCAACCACAGGTGGTCGTAAGTGCCCATTTGGACAAACTCAGCAGCTTTCCAACATTGAAGATGCACATTAGCGACAGCATCATTAAGTATTTGGTGTTGTCCGTGTAGTTCAAGTCTTGTCAGGGTCTTTAAAACGCTCTCATACGATTCTGATTTAAAGAGTGCTGCGCTTCTCAACACTGCCGTACAGAAGCTTCCACTCAATATGAAAGAGTCTTGGTCACTCTTCACGGTCAAAAAGCTTTGGGTGAAACCTAATTTTCTGGATTTTAAAGACTGGCTAAAGGAGAAGGCCGAGGCGCATGATTTAATGAAGGATAGCGGAACTAAAGCGAGGACTGAAGATAACAACAACTCAGTAACAAAAACAACAGTTGTTTCTGAGGCATTTGCTGCGAATACGCAACACAAGAGTAATTTTAAGCCGCAACAGCGTTCTCCGTCAACATCAATCTCTAATTGCATTGTATGCAAAGGCAGCCACCGGCTGTGGTAATGCCGTGTCTTTATGGAAAAGACCCCACGCAGAGAGCCAAAGTCCTGGCTGAGGCAAAGCTCTGTTTCTTTTGTTTGCGTGATAAACAGATGTTCAGGCAAAGCTCAAGTCGCTGTAAATGTAGAAAGGATGGTTGCAACAGCTCCCAACTTACTGCACTGAGCTGAAAGGGCTTTTCCAGCTAAACCCTCAACAGACAGCAACATCAATACGTCGAAGTCGAACGCAGTTACGTGTAGGCCAACTACCGGTCAGCAGCAACCACGCCGAACAACCACTTTGTCATCCGTGACGGATGTCAAAGGCCTCCTTCTGCTCAAGGAACTGAACTTGACTAATTCTTCTGGTAACAATACTACGGCGTTGGTTTTATGCGATACCGCTGGCAGTAACTCTTGGGTGTCCGATAGTCTCGCAGCTAGACTCGGTTTGCAGGGTATCTCATTAAAACTGACCGTCAAGTGTATAAACACGGAAGAACTCATCGACACAAAGGTGGTTCAATTGAATGTGACACCTAATAAAGATCAAGACTTTGAAGCATTCACTGAGCGTCCTTATGTGAGGGAAACATTAAACGTAGGTTCCAACATCATTGACCTTAAGTCCATGCAAGAAACTTACCCACATCTGGCCGTCCTAGATCCTGTAAAGTATAGCTATGGGAACATTGAGATGATACTTGTACGGGATGTCTACCATGCCATCCGCCCGTTAGAGTACTTTGCAGCCGACGAAAAGTGCTCACCGTTCGTTGTTTGCTTGCCCATATGTTGGCTTTTAAGCGGCTCACTTCCGTCAAGTTCAAGTTTAGTCTCAACGTGTTTCAAAGCCAATGTCGAACAGGATTATGAATTAGCTATCAGGTTAAGTCTTGGTATGAAATGGAATTGTACGGCGCGTACAAGCAGGTTGACCCACGATCCGCAGCGGATGCTGGCGCGCATGAAACAACATCTTTTCATAACGGCCAAAGATACGATGTCGGTATCGTATGGGCTGATGACAACCTCCAGCTCCCGATTAACTACTTTTCGTCACTGGTACAGCTCAAGTCTCTCGAAAAACGGCTCTCGAGAGACAAAACTTTGAACGAAAATTATGCTAATACCATCCGTTAAGACTTGGAAAAAGGTTACTTAATTACAGACCCTGATGCTCACAAGGTCGAGCAGCGGTTGGATAAAGAGTGGTACCTACCACATGGTCCTATAATCAACCCGAACAAACCGGGGAAAGTGGGTAGGGTATTAAATGGCGCAGCAAAGTTCCACAGTACTTCTTTGAACAAATCTTTGCTGACTGGCCCTGAACTGCTCCAAAACCTAATCCATGTACAACTTAGGTTCCGTCAACGTCAATTCGCCGTGTCCGCAGATATCGAGGATATGTTACTTCCTCCAAGTGGGTGTTCCTGACTGCGTTTTTTGTGGCGGGAGGACCCCACAACAAATGTTGTACTGCATCAATACACGCGCCATATATTCGGAGCTAAACACTCGCGCACGTGCGCTAACTATGCATTGTAACGCCCAAGACAATGTTAGTCAGTACCCGGAAGCAACCAAAGCCGTCCTAGAAAACTTATACATGGACAATTACTTGGATTTGGTGGAGTTGACTGAAAAGGCTCTGAAAAGATCGGAGGAGTTCGTGCATCTTTTCCATTTAGGTGGGTTAAAGCTAACTAAGTTTGTAAGCAATGTACTAAATCTGGCTGATCGAATTGATGGGTCACCTCAGTCCAACGAACCAAAAGTAATCGCCCGCCACATCTTAGGAGGAATCTTCGCACATGCTTGGGTTGAAATGTGATCACAACAATGATACTCCAGTTGTGAGTCGGGGTACCTCCAGTAAAGTAACTAAGTCTTCAACACAACGCTTGGTATTGAGCCTAGTGTCTAAGGTATTCGATCCCATCGGCCTAGTGGCACCATTCACTGTTGGTGGCCGATTGTTACTTAAGGATATCTGGGGTGTCAGCGGGCAGCACTGGGATGAAGAATTACCAAAAAAACTGCTGAAAAGTTCCTCGAATGGAGTGTAGAACTACAAACGCTTGCAGAAATCACTATATCGATAAATTAATTTTCAGGAGAGTTTCAACACCTGGAACTACACATTTTTGGTGATAGTTCTCAAGAGGTCTTCAGCGCTGTTGCATTTCTCCGAGCTCAAGTAAACACTTCTAGTGGGCCAAAAACAGAGCTTGCATTAGTCCTGGGCAAAGCTCCCGTAGCACCTATGGCTCCCAACCACGGTGATAACAATTCCAAAGCTACAGCTGCAAGCTGCTTTACTGGCCGCTCGGTTGAAAGAAGACATCTGTCGAGCCCTTACTGTACATGTTAACAAAGTTTATATGTTGACCGACAGCACTACTGTCTTACAGTGTCTTCATTCCACAAGCAAGCAGACAATATTTACTGCAAACCGTGTATGCGAGATTTTAGAGTACACCAGCGTTGACGACTGGATCCACGTTTCCTCAAACGATAATCCAGCAGATGCCGGTACTCGTGGTATGTGCGCTGAGGTTTTGCAATCAAGTAGCTGGGTGAGGGGTCCAGATTTCTTAAGAACCAAGGAATTCCCGTTCGAACCAAGAACCGAAATAGTTAAAAACATCATACTTGGTGTAGTAACTAAGGAAACTGACAAAACCAATGCATCATTGGCCGCATCCGTAACAAAGTCAACTAGGGAACCCCGCCCCCGCAACTAATTCCCTTCGATTAGTACAGTTCTTATCAGAAGTTGCTACTGATAACAGCGTACGCGCTCCGCTTGCTACCTTCTCACGAATGCTATCATAATGCCGACGGTAGCTTCACAGACCTCACAGATCTTGACGAAGCCGAGCCTCATCTCCAGTATCTTGTCCAAGCGGAGTCATTCAAAGCAGAGAGAAAAGATCTCCTCGACAGCAAACCCGTTAAACGCAGTAGCCGTATTGCTCCGTTTTCTCCCTCTATTGGACCAAATTGTCTAATCCGATCGGCCGGCCGCATCAAACAGATGGTCGAAATTGACTTTGATGTAAAACATCCTATCGTTATCGACGCACGCCATGCAATTGTAAAGTTGTTCCTTAGGCACAACCAGGTTAATAATCATCATCAAGGTATTGACTACCTGCGGGCTAAAGTACAAGAACGTTGTGCCATCCCTAATTTGCGCTCATCTTTACGTTCCATTGAATCCAACTGCATCACGTGCAGAATGTTTCGCGCTGCCACTATTCAACCCATCATGGCCGACATCCCAGTAGAAAGATTCGCATACCAATCTCCTCCCTTGACAAACACCGGGGTCGACTACTTCAGTTCGTTTTACGTTACTGTACGCAGGGATACCGAGAAGAGGTGGGGTTTCCTCTTCACATTCTTAACTACTCCTGCCGTTCTTGTTGAAATTGTTCCGTCCATGGACGGCAGTTCGTGTATAATGGGAGTGGAGAGGTTTTTCTCCCGTCGGGTTACACCAGCCATTATTGGGTCAGATAATGGTACTAACTTTGTTGGTGCGGAAAACGAACTACGAGAGAACATCGAAAATGGAACACCATCAACATCGCCGTTGAACTTGCCCACAAAGGCATTAAGTGGAAGTTCAACCCACCCAGTGCACCCCACCAAGGTGGCATCTGGGAGAGGCTAGTACTTAGTTTCAAGCGCGTACTTTACACAATCATTGGAATACGTCGCCTCACAGATGAAGATTTAAGTACCACTTTAAGTGTGGTTGAACCTGCATTTAATTCACGTCCGCTAACGCCCGTAAGCGCCGACCCGTCCGACCTAGGCGCATTAACACCTAACCATTTTCTCCTCGGTAACCAAGCATGTAGTCTCCCTTCCATCATTGGCGTAGATGAGTTTGATCATCGTAAGCGTTACGCCCGCGCGCAATCTTACGCTAACGCTATTTGGTCTCGTTGGATCAAAGCGTACGTCCCGACACTGAATCGAAGTTCTAAGTGACAAACGCCTGCCGAGCAACACCTTAAGACCGGTGATTTGGTTGGGTAGTTGAGGAGACCAATCCTAGGAGATACAACCCTACTGCTCGGATCAATGAACTCCGTTACGGTTCCGACAGCGTCGCACGCTCCGCCGTATTGCGGACGTCATCCGAATCGCTCGTTTGCCGGCTTGCAAAATTAATACCCATTCTCCCAACATCTTCTTCTGGGCCGGAGGATTTTAGTAACTAAATAGATGTAAACGAGACAAATATACCAAAATGCGTCACTTTTCTTAGCCAATAAGAATCGAGTATTTAAATACGCATAGAAATTGTTCCAATTTACGTACAAAGCTCCGAAAAAGTGCAAATAACATAATTTCGTTAAACTTTATAAATAAACCTATCAAGTAAGGCTTGTTTGAACTTAATAATTTTCGGTTTTTTGCACGGTTCTGAATAGAATGGTGACCGGCTTTGATCTCAAGTATCAAAAATAGACTGATACCTGTTAAATGAGCAAAAAGACTTTGCCGTCTAAAAACACTTGTGGCTTTGAACGGAACAATGCTTATACGTTGAACGTTGATATATATATATATATATATATATATATATATATATGTATGTATATATATATATATATATATATATATATATATATATATATATATATATATATATATATATAATTATTCATCTTAAAGTTACAGTTTTAAATAACAGTTTGTCCAACCTCAATAAGCGGGGCACTAACAGTGTAAAATATTCCCTTTACACTCTTTACACTCTTTTGCCCGATATTTTTGCCCAAAATCCTCGGCCCGGGAACATATAGTATGGTGTGATTGTGTACCATTCTGTATCCACAGTGGGTTCTATGATGCAAATTGGTTCTGCGACCAATCCGAGGGGGTCAGGGGCTGGTGTACACCCGGCAAAGCTCAGTTCATGGGCGCGGCATACAATATGGTCCCAGAATGGAGCAGCTCCTCGTGTGTCCAAATGGAGTAAGACATCATGGATGCCACTAATTGGACTGTCCCTATAAACAAAATTTAAAACTCAATGAAGACGAGGTAAAGGCTGTGAAACCATCAATAAGTTAATTTGATTCCCGGGTTAACTAACCTTCATAAAATATTAGATTTCTAATTAGGTTATATATTTCTTAGAGGTCATGCAAGAATCATAATCTTTCACATTTTTTCCCTCAAAAGCTACCCCATGTTAAGGTGTGAGACTGAAGTGATCTATGATCAGGCAATTCCAGACCAAAAGAATTTCTGATCAGACTATCCTAGACCAAAATCACCTCTGTTCAGACTGATCTTCGCACGAGCTGTGCTCGAAACTGTCTCTGTCGGAAATTCCCAGACGGAAGTGACCACTGTTCAGAACGAAATCAAACCATTGTCCAAACTTATGCAATCAAGACCAATTCCAGATCATTGGCCAGATGTATGTGCTCTTGAAATGATCTCTAATAAGACAATCTCCACGCCGAAAATGCCGCTGATCAGACACTATCGTGGACTTGAAAGTTCCTCAAGGTCAGACAAGGGTGCGGTCGCGGCCGCCTCTGATCGGAGGCAAGTGCGCTCGAAATTGCCTCTCATGAGACTCAAGAGCACACAGAATAGTCAGATCAGAAAAGGTTCTTTATTATGCAAATCTGATTATTAGAAAATCTCATAATCTCATAATATAAAATATATTTCTTTAATAAAAATCTCATAATCTCATAAATCTCATAATCTCATAATAATTATTGAAATCTTATAGTCTCATAATATTAAAATATATTTCTTTAAAAAAACCGATGTTTGAATTAAAAGCTCACTCTTTTAAACCAAATTGCTTTTTCGCCCCCTTATTACCCCATCGTGACTAATAACACGCGATACTTTGACATCTTAATGAAAGGAAAAAATAAAACTGTGATGAGGGTTTTTTTTCAAAAAAAATCAGGGCTCTAAGAAAAACAAATTCTTTGAGTTGAAAGAACATAGCAGGCAAAAGACCTGATCTATCAATTTTCTCACAAAATTTTTGTAGTTAAAAATTGAATATCTTATATCTATACCAACTATTGCAATTGAAAATCTACACAAAACTTCCTTAAAGGTCTGAAAAAAGCCCGAACTAGAAGCTGAACAAGTCAAAAAATAATTAATTTTAAAAGATTTGATAAAAACTTCTTACCGAAGTTGGGAATACTGAATCTTACTGAATACCTAAAGTACTTTTAAATTTTTTAGCTGATAAAGGAGGTTATCTGTAGGTATCACGAGACCAAATAAAATATTTGCATATACACTGGACATTTTGAAGAAAAAAAATTCATATCAGCATCTAAGTCTTAGAAAAATTATTAAAACATAATGGCCCTGAAAGGCATATTCACTTGGGCTCCCAGAAATGAAACTTGCATGATGTGGCTATCACTTAACAACAAGAAAGAAGCTTTAGTTTTTTATTCCCTGTGGTGGTCTAAATATACGCAAATTTTAAGAATTCGCTAGTTTGCTGTGTTCATGTGAAAGCGACAAGACAAAACTAATTTTTTTTACAATACACGGCACTGGCAGTGCAATAACTCGTGAGGAACGGCGCTTGATCCTCTCATGAAAATGTGGTTTCAGACTGACTTCTTTCGGTTATATAGAATTTGAAACAGTAAAAGCATCATGGCACTAGTAAAAAAAGCTAACTAGGAAACATTGAAGCAAAAACTAAGAAAAACTATCAAATTCTGTCAATTTTTATTTGTGTTTTTTGTTATGTTTGTGATGTAATTGTGCTTAGAAAAAACATTGCAGGATAAGTCTTGAAATACAATCCAAAGTATTGAACTAAATAAAGAGCATGTTAGAACTACCAAAAAAGCAAACAAATTAAACAAAATTATGACCATTGCTATAACTCTTGAAGCGTTTACCTTAAGGGTCAAAACTTATTCACATAAAAATACTCATTAACCCAAGCACAAACCTTGAAAGGGGTACATTGGGCCTTAAAAAATTGGGGTTATAAAAATCTTTAGAACCTTTCATCGACTCCAGAATTTATACAGTACCCCAAGTTCAAGACAAAGAAATTTTAAATTGGCCCATAAAGATCAATAAAGTCGGAACATGATATTTTTCAGGGAATTTCAAAAAACTTTTCGAAACTCGTCACAAAAAAAACAAAAAATTGAATGAAAACAACATTTTGAATACCATTCCTTTGGCTCTACCAACCACGCAGTAACCTACTCTTAAACCCTAGAGGAAGTTCTCTAATCCCTAAGGCTAAACAAACAGACAAATTGCAAAATAAAAATCAGAACTGCAAGTTATATTAAAAAACTGCTAAAATTCGTGATATTAAATTGCTTAAAACCGTACCATTAACCTTAGAAACCACGTAGTAGCATTTTTGTCAAACCCTAGGGGAGGTTTCTTGTCAACTGAGGCTTGAAAAACTCTGAAACTAACAAAATTCTCAAAAAAAACGATAAAAATTTCAAGTTTTATAAAAAAACTGCTAAAATTCGTGATGTTAAATTGTTGAAAACCATTCCATTACCACTATAAAACTACGCATTAAGCTAATATCAAACACTGCCGGAAGTTCCTTGGCACCTAGGGCTGAAACAAACTCAAATAATTGCAAAAACTTTCACACCACTTGGAAAAATGGTAAAAATCAGTGTAAATTTACGTTTTTATGCATGGGATACCAAAACATAGAGCTCAGAAATTGTCATAAAGAGTAATTATGTCTTGAAAAGACTTTTTTTAACTTTTAAAACCTCCATTTTAGACGGGTCTAACAAAAAACTCAAAAATGACGAAAAACAAGAAAAAGGCATTATTTTTGGCTCAAAAACTAACTCGCAAAAAAACCTTTTAACCTTAAATTACAACCTTCCCAGTAGCTTCACTACTCTAAGAAATTGAATTTTCACTACATGCCGCTAAGCGCCTCTAATGAATTTTTATGCCCGCTGAGCTTTACCTGTTAAATCCGTTTTGAAAGCTCAAAATCATGAAAAAGGGAGTAAAAGCATCTTACAAAAAAACGACTGAGCGCCAATACAATCCAATTCTTGAGTTGTAAAAAAACAGAAATGTGATGAGAAAGAATTATGCTTAACATTCAACAGTTAAAAGCATTTAAACACCTGAAATTGAAAAAGTTGATCAAATACAGAGAAAAACGCTTATAACACTCACGTGCACATTTTAAAATGCCGAAAGTCAGCAGTGCCAGAAATGAAAATGCCGGAAGTTGGCACTTAGCCAGAAGTTCACTTCTGTTGACTTTCGTCATTTTAAAACGTGCGCGTATCGTGTTTTAAGCATGGTTACGTGACTCTGCAGAAGTCTCTTCGAAATTCTGACTGAATATCTGGAATCGCTTCGCGGTTCTCGTTAAATGCCAGATGTTCTCAGTGACTTCAAGCAGAGTCAAGTAACCATTAATTAAAAGTCATTTTAAAAAATGAAAAATTAAATATTATGACAAACACTCACTAACTGTATAAAAAATCAGAATGTCTAGAGAATGTTTGTAAGTACTATATTATAACTAACATAAACCATCGCACTATTATCTGAGCTGAAAGAAAAAAGTCCCTGGAAAGTGTTTCACTTGAACAAAATCCATCGGGCAAAACTAATTTTCCAGTACTCTGTGCAGTTTAATTGTGCTAATCGGCCAGAAATCAATGATTAGTTTCCACGCGCTGTATTTTCAAAAGAGACGCTCCAACACTCTTTTATCGTAAAGTTGCAAAGCAAAATTCCGGGACCATTCCATATCTTTAAATTGAAAAACATATCACGCAGCGACCATCCCTATTGCAGCTATTAAAATCACAAAAAGCGACAAAAAATGAGTGAAAAATACTCCCAAAAATTTTTTGGCAAAAATTACGAATTTCTTAATCAATTTTTGCGTAGAAAAACTGATTGTTTACAGAAGCGGAAGATATGATATCCTGTGTAATATATTGTAAAAATTGGTTTATTTACTTCGTGCATGCGGGAGCAATAAAAAAATCTAGACTTTTTTAATATTTAACGGCATTGCAAAAAGTAGGAATAAAATTGGTCTAGGAAATAAACCCCGACGGTAAACCCCCATCTGATTTTAATAGCAAATAAACCTCCAAGGAAACCCCGCCCCCACGGAAAAAACCTCATGAAAAAAACATCCATTTAATCGTTGAGAGAAAGAAAGAGAATGAGATTGAAATGAAAATCATCAAAACAAAAACTTAAACACGAACGCCTAAAAAAGTTCACTTGGTTTTGCTAGTCCTGCAATACGTATTCATGCTTTAATTTTATTAATTATGCATTTCAGTGTCACCCATGGGATCTAACTCAGTCAATATGTTTTCGAAAGACTTCATTATTACGCCACTTTAAAAAATGAGGGTCACAGTCAGATAAAGGGGGTAAAAGAGTTGGCCCCCGGCACAAAAAGGATGGATTTTGAGTCTGCCACAACAAATTCCACAACAGAAGCCTTCCCCATTACTGAAGTTGTTCGATTTTTGCAATTCTGTCAATCTCTATATAAAAGGTAATTGACTTGGGCTTCTCTGTCAAATTTAGGGAAGACGAAAATTTCAGTTTAAGTATCCGTTTGTTTGCAGCCCTCAAGCATACTGACTCAAGTTCAAAATGTTTTAATTATCGCTGCCAGATTTCAAAGCTCGGGACTTTGTTGACTATTTCGAGGAAGTTTATCTTGGCCGCCCCAATAGGAATGGGAGCAGGCAAAACCACGGTTTCATCTCACAATGTGGAATGTGTATCACAATGTGCAATGTATTGAGCACCTACCAAGGACCAACAATGCAATAGAAGGTTTTCATAGTGGTTTTGAACCAATGCTGCAAATGAACAAAACCGATGATTGGAAATTTTTGGAGGCGATACACTGTCAACATGCGCTTCAAGAGTTTACCGTAGCTCTACAAAAAAAAGGGGGTAAGCATGTAGTGAAAGAAAGTGAGAATTATGGCAGAACAAAACAAATTGTTTGGGGTGTACACAAATAGCAACCATTAGAATATTTGCGAGAAATTGCTTCAAGCAGTGCCAGAAATGAAAATGCAGGAAGTTGCCACTTAGCCCGAAGTTCACTTCTGTTGACTTTCGTCATTTTAAAACGTGTGCGTATCGTGTTTTAAGCATGGTTACGTGACTCTGCAGAAGTCTCTTCGAAATTTTGACTGAATATCTGGAATTGCTTCGAAGTCATTTTAAAAAATTAAAAATTAAATATTATGACAAACACTCACTAACTGTATAAAAAATCAGAATGTCTAGAGAATGTTTGTAAGTACTATAATATAACCAACATAAACCATCGCACTATTAACTGAGCTGAAAGGAAAAAGTCCCTGGAATGTGTTTCACTTGAACAAAATCCATCGGGCAAAACTACTTTTCCGGTACTCTGTGCAGTTTAATTGTGGTAATCGGCCAGAAATCAATGATTAGTTTCCACGCGCTGTCTTTTCAAAAGAGACGCTCCAACACTCTTTTATCGTAAAGTTGCAAAAACAAAATTCTGGGACCATTCCACTTCTTTGAATTGAAAAACATATCACGAAGCGACCATCCCTATTGCAGCTATTAAAATCACAAAAAGCGACAAAAAATGAGTGAATAATACTCCCAAAAAAATTTTTGGCACAAATTACGAATTTCTTAATCAATTTTTGCGTAGAAAAACTGATTGCTTACAGATGCGGAAAATATGATATCTTTTGTAAAATATTGTACAAATTCGTTTGTTTACTTCGTGCATGCGGAAGCAACAAAAAAAATCTAGTCTTTTTTAAAATTAAACGGCATTGCAAAAAGTAGGAATTAAATTGGTCTAGGAAATAAACCCCGACGGTAAACCCACCATCTGATTTTAATAGCAAATAAAACTCCAAAGAACTCCCGCCGCCACGCAAAAAAACCTCATGGAAAAACACCCATTTTATCATTGAGAGAAAGAAAGAGAATGAGATTGAAATAAAAATCATCAAAACAAAAACTTAAACACGAACGCCTAAAAAAGTTCACTTGGTTTTTCTAGTCCTGCAATAAGTATTCATGCTTTAATTTTATTAATTATGCATTTCATTGTCACCCATGGGATCCAACTCAGTCAATTTGTATTCGAAAGACTTCATTATTACGCCACTTTAAAAAATGAGGGTCACAGTCAGATAAAGGGGGTAAAAGAGTTGGCCCCCGACACAAAAAGGATGGATTTTGAGTCTGCCACAACAAATTCCGCAACAGAAGCCTTCCCCAATACTGAAGTTGTTCGATTTTTGCAATTCTGTCAATCTCTATATAGAAAAGTAATTGACTTGGGCATCTCTGTCAAATTTAGGGAAGACAAAAATTTCAGTTTAAGTATCCGTTTGTTTGCAGCCTTCAAGCATACTGATTCTCGGTCAAAATATTCAAATTATCGCTGCCAGATTTTGAAACTCGGACTTTGTTGACTATCGAGGAAGTTTATCCTGGCCGCCCCAACAGGAATGGGAGCAGGCAAAACCACGGTTTCATCTCACAATGTGGAATGTGTATGACAAGGTGCAATGTATTGAGCACCTACCACGGACCAACAATGCAATAGAAGGTTTTCATAGTGGTTTTGAACCAATGCTGCAAATGATCAAAACCGATGATTGGAAATTTTTGGAGGCGATACACTGTCAACATGCGCTTCAAAAGTTTACCGTAGCTCTACAAAAAAGGGGGTTGGCATGTAGTGAAAGAAAGTGAGAATTATGGCAGAACAAAACAAATTGTTTGGAGTGTACACGAATATCAACCATTAGAATATTTGCGAGAAATTGCTTCAACCATGTAATTCTAAGAAACTGTTTAAAGCTTTCGCTTTTTATCTGTGTTAGTGGGTTAGAATCTGTGGAACTGTAAATGTAATTCATTTAATCATTCAAGTATATTAATTTGGCTGAATTTACATCTCATTGACAGTCAAGTGGGTTTTTTTCCCTGGGTTTTTTTCCTTTGCGAATTCTTTCCGTGGGATTTTTTTTAAACAAATTTTGGTCGGAAGTTTTTTTCCTGGGTTTTTGTTTTCCTTGGGACTTTTCAATCGTTTGTTGAATCGGAAAATCAACCTGAAAACTATTTATTTTATGACACTTCTAATAATACCATTGATGAAATTAAATTTTGCACCTTTAAAAGTGCCATTTAATGCTTGAAATGATAGCAGAACCAGCCAACTACATTTTAGTATTAAACCAGTATAATTCATAGTTAACTTCCAAGCGATCATTGGATCAGTTTACTTCAGATAAAATCCTTCAACATATAATGCCTATTCAACAACCATAGCTAGGCTTTAGACTGCGCAGACTAAAGAAGCAGACAAAGAACTCTTTTATTAACAAAAACTTAAATAATAAAGAAACACGTAAAGGTTACAAAAATCAATTATATCGTCTTCTTTTCCTTTTTTTTTGGTATTTCACGGAATTGTTATTTCTTTGCCTTGTTTTTAAGAATAAGTGATATTGTTTAAAGTTATATGTAGATCTGTTCTGCATTTTTTCGGTTTCTGAATATATATATATATATATATATATATATATATATATTATATATATATATATATATATATATATATATATATATATATATATATATATATATATATATATATATTCAGAAACCGAAAAAATGCAGGGGGGATAGTATGTTATATACTATTGTAAGAATAAGAAACGGTTAAAAGTTTTCATGTAAAATGGTCCTTAATAACAGTGTATTCAAAAAGTTTGGATTCCAATTTAAATATAAAAGAATCACAAGTTTCGATTTGCTAGTTTACAGTTCACAGTAAAAAAAAAGTTAATTTTAATTATTTTATTCACTTTTTGCAGTACGTTATGCACCCCCGGAAATGTATGCACTTCAAAGTCCCAGTGAAAGTTCCAATTTATAGTAAATCGAAATGTAAAAATTTTTGCAGTTATGCTTTTGGGGTTGCAATTAGCATGCACCCACTAAGCCGGGGGAGGGAAAATCAATCGGGGAATACTTTTTTGTTTCTAGATTTTAAAAAGTGTCACCGACTCCGTTTTCCATTTTTTAGAAAGTAGGAATGCCAAAATAGCACTCATTTGCGTGGCTAAAATTGTTCACTTGTGGATTATAATTTGAATCGATCGGTTCATTTCTCAGTTCAAAATGCGATTAAAAGTCATTGGTTCTTGTGTACATTCTGTATTACTTATACAGCTTCTCCATTTTTGCATTTTCGAACTTCTCGACTCGCCGCTCATTGAGTTAGCTTAAAGCAAATTAATCTTGAACAGCTGTCCCCTCTTTTTGGGCGACAGATATACTTAAGGACTCAATGCAATTCTGACGTATAAGCTGGTCTGGTAAGAATTTCTGATCTTCCTTCTTTCCGGGCTGGTCAAATTCCCTTTCCACTGGTTTTGGACTAATTTTTAAAATGAATCAAAACTCTTAATGTCCTGTTAAATGTCTGGAATTTTTCCTGTTAAATGTCTGGAAAAACTATATCAAAAGTTATTGATAGTAAAGTTTTTGTATCAAAACTTTTGAGCTCAACTTTGTACCCACAGCACAGCGTTTCGTCAGAAAAGGATACTCACATTCCGATTTGCTTATTAGGTCTGGTTCTGTCCACGAAGACTATAGGCGGTGTCGAACGTCCATTGCTGGTGAACACAGTTGACACTTGATAGTAAGTAGAGTGGTGAAGAGGATGCGCTGAAACAAATTTTTGACTGTTTATTACGTGTAGAAATACTGAACAAAAACAACATATATTTAAAATGTTAAGGAAGCAAAATGAACTCAATAATAGGATCTAATGTTGTGCTCTCATTTATATAGAAAGCATTAGAACTAAAAGGAAAAATTATATGTGATAAATTGAGAAAAATTACAATTTATTAGAGTTGAAATATCAACGCAAAAAAACAACATCGTAGAAAATTAATAAAAACTATTTAAATTTGAGTTTCTCCCGAAAAATTTTAATCTTTTTGATATTACCCCACCCCTACACGCACATATATAAACACTCACACATATGAACACATGCACATACACCTACACAAAAACACACACTCTCTATCTCTATCTCAAACATATATGCACACACAGAGACACTCCAACGCACAAATATGCACACACATGCACTCCTACACACATACAAAAAACAGAGAGACAGACACATACTACTTTAACAAGCACATACACAAGAACACACATACTGCACGACCAAACGCACACAAACGCACACATCACACACACATGCAAGCACACAACCAAACACACACATACAAACACAGACACAAACAAACACACACAAACACACACAAACCCAACCACACACGCCAACACACAGCAACACCCACATACATACACACAGATAGTCACAAACGTACAAAACACATGAAATCACACACACACACACACAAACAATCAAACTCAACTACACATACACAAGCGCTCACGCACAAAAAAACACACTGACAAACAAACCAAACACTCTCATACACACACGCACACACACACACTTACTCCTACAAACAAACACACACAGAAGCACACACACACACACTCTCTTACAAACACACGCACGCATACGTATGCACCACTCACGCACAAACACAGAGACAAACATACTAAAAATTAAACACACACACTCACAAACACACACGCACAAACGTACTCACAACTACAAGCACAATTAGCCCGCACACACAGACACATAGACACAGGCACGTATACATAGATGCGAAAACACAACCACAAACATAGAGGAATTTATTCAGAACTCAAAATTTATAACACAAATTCGTCTAAGTTATTGGACCAAATTTTGTCAATTTTAAAAAAGTTTAATTGCGAATCAACACAGAAACGAGCATTAAGAAATTTTAAACTTTTCTGACAATTTTTGAACTCTGACAGCTCATTTTTAGTCATAGAAGCTATAAAGAACAATAAATTAGCAAAATAATGAGGGAAAATCAGATAAAACACCAGACAACAACATCTTTTTGGAAATCAAACAGACAAGCATAACACATATGAGAAATTGATAAGAAGCAAAAAAAACATAACTGAAATTTTATGCGCTAATGGCTAAGGTCCTCAAAAGCAGGTCTTCAAAATTATTAAAATGAAATTTTCTGAAAACCTTTAAAGTTTAATTTAATCGCTAAAAACTAAAAACAGGACAATTTTCTGTCGAAAATCCGTATGATTTAGCTCAGTTCTTCTTTGTAGCTTTAGTAAATAGTACCAAAGATTAGTAAAATTGAATTTACGGAGGAACAAAAAATCCAAAACTCCAAATGAAAATTTTACCTGCTGAATCTGTAATGCTGCAACCGAAAAAGTTCATGTTTTCTTGATTTATTGCACAGTGAGTTGTGACGTCGCTTCTAGATGTGTAGTTGACTGTCATTGCTGCAGAACCATAATAGCCAACTCCTGACCACAATATTACGTAGCTGTGGGAGTATATTACTAAACAAATATAATAATTTTTTGCCTCCCGACATGATCTTTCAAAAATGTCTCCATTAAATTGATGTATGTTTTCATGACGCAACACTTTTGGTGCAGAATAAAAATCGTTCTATTCTTGAGCATTGAAGTGAGCAATTTTTCGACTATTCAGAACTAATCTTGGATATCGCTCAATGGATCAGTGAACTTGCCTTTGTCAAGTGCACGCCTTGAACCTCAGTTGATGTCTTTGGACTAGCACCGAATAGGGAAACGTACCTGGCAAATTGCTTTAAAAAAGTTGCGGTAGCTTTGTAGATTTTCAATCTTCAAAATTTTTCTCCAGTAATTGTTGTGATTCATCAAAGTAGATAACATAATTTTAAACTCTCGTTCAGATGACACTTTTTTTGGTAAGCAATAATTTCGAACACAAAGCAACATGATACAAAAAAAACAAAAAGAAAAAAACAAAATCAAAAACTAGCGGCACTAATGTCAATAAAACACGTTCCTCTTTAATAAGAAGTATTTATTTCAGAAAACATTATGATTTCCCTGAAGGACAAAGTGACAGAAATAACAACAAATGATGCCAAGAATTCAAACATCATTTGAATTTCTTTTTGAAAAATTAAATTCTATCAAAGTCAAAATTCGTGTAGCTAAAAAGTTGAATCATAACATTAATTTAACTACGCTTATCTCTGAAAAAAAACAGAATTACTGAATCTAAGTGACCAGGTAACAAAAATAAGCCAAAAAATTAAAATAAAAACTACATGAAAATAGCTGGTGTCGAAGTATTTATAAATGTTAACTCCACAAGTGTTGAAAGTATTCGTACGTGTTTTCTCAATACAAATCACATAGAAAGACCAGGCATCAAAGAGAGCAGCAAGCAGAGTTATATGTCCAAAATTTGGGAAGATTTTGGAAAACAAATACTCTTATACTCAGTAAGAAAATGTTAATTAAAAAACAAAATAATGACAAATTGAATGATTTTTTTGGAAAAACCGCTAGCTGTTTCTATTGAAGCTTTGTCAGAAGGCAACAAAAATGATCAATAACTGGTGGAAAAGTAAAACAACTTTTTCAAAAGAAGGTAAAATATCTAATACTGTCGAAAAACAGATCATAGCAATTATTTTTTGCTACCTAGGTTTAGCTGTAAGCCAACAGATTGTTGACTGCGTCCTTTTTTGGTAAGCTTCATAAAAATTTGAAAAAGTGAAAAGCGATGCTAAATCGGCACAGCATGTGAAAAAAAATCTCTAAAGAAGTTTCTATGTTTAAAACTACTAGTTTTTTTCCTCTTAATTACTTCTAATATTACTCATTTTGACCAAAATTCAAAAACGTTTAAACAGGTTATTTAAAATGACTGAGATTATGCAGAAAATTTTTTCTCTGACTGTCTGTTTGAATATCCTGGGAAATTCGGAAATATCCATCACTGATGTCCACGAGGCCCAGTTTGAATAAAATTAGAAAACATTGACTAGATCCACAACAAATTCAGGACGAACAACAAAATCAAACAACAATTACAACAAACATCAATAACAACCAATTACAAACATCAATTAGGAAGGCAATAAGACGTGTCACTTTTCAATTTGATCTTTTGCGGTTGCAAAAGATCATTAAATAGAGACAACAAACAAAAAATCAATTTAAACTTGCGAGAAAATGCTGCCTAAGCCTTAGAGCCAACATTTTCCCCTCAAATTATGTTAAATTGAGCCTTCCTCAAACGCCAGTAACTTAGTATGCAGTCTCTCATTAATTAGAATAGGTAACAGGTAGAGAAGAAATGAGAAATAGGCAAATTAAATAATGTTATTGTAATTTTCGAAAACAAATTTTTTCAAAGTGATGAAAGTCACTAAATACAAATTGAAATAATTAATTAGGTTCATTTATTTGTCCTGAGGAAGCCTCAGAGACCTGCAATTGTTCACAGTATGTCTTATGTCTACAAAAATAGCCTCAATTACACGCAAAAACCGGAAATTAGTTTAATTTTTTTAAAACAAAAGTTGGTGTCAAGGCCAGTAAATTCACAAACAATTCTTAACATTAGATTTTACAACATTTGCACCTTTTTATATTTGCACCATTATTATAATATGTGACCTGTAATTAACAAAACTAGGTAACAAATAGACAAAAAAAAATTCGAAGCTTAAAAATGTTTTTTTTTTTATTTCTGGAAACAATTGTTTTCAAAGTCATGAAAACTATCAGCTAACTACTCCGAATATAGGCTGATTTATTCCTCCATAAAAGCCAACGAAACATGATTTCATACGATCGAAAAGACAAAGCAAAAACGAAAGTTGAAGACAAATGTAAAAAATTCAATTAAATTCTTCGAGAAATGGGTGTCGAAGTCGTTAAATTCATAAACTATGCCTTTAAAGACCTCTACATGTTCAAAGGTGACAAAACAAGAAATAAACGTGGATATATGTCAATTCCTAAAAATAAAAACTAGATACATTAATTTGGAACTGATTCAGACTCCAAGTAGACCTATGAAACGTGAGCTTTAACTTGATTTGTCCTCTCTTTAATTAAGATTGATTTTTTTTTAAAAAAAAGGACCGACTGATTATAATCCAAAAAATTTTTGTACTGTAACAGTCCACGATTGAACCAAAACAAGCCCATTACCGAATCTAAGTGAACAGACAGCGGAAATAAGCCAAAAAAATTAAAATAAAAACTGCAAGAACATAGCTGGTGTCGAAGTATTTATAATTGTTAACTACACAAGTGTTCAAAGTATTCATACGTGTCTTCTGAATAAAAATTATATGAAAGCTGTAACTCCTGACATAGAAAGACCAGGCTCCAAAGAGAGCAGCAAGCAGAGTTAAATGCTCAAAACCTGGGAAACTTTTGGAAAACAAATACTAAAATAATCACAAAAGCTGTTGCTATTGAAGCTCAGTCTACAAAAATGATCCATTAAAAGTGGAAAATTGAAGCACTCTAATACAAAATTAAAAAAATCTAATACCGTCGAAAAACAGATCAACGCAATTATTTTTTCCTATCTAGGGACTCCAGATTTTTAAATGTTTTAGCGGAAAGCCAAAGAATTATTAACAGAAATCCTTATTGGAAAGCTTCTTTAAAATCTGAAAAAAACGCGATGTTAAATTGCCGCCGCATTAGAGAAAAGTTCTCTAAAAAGCTATATGAGTTTAAAACTACTCCTTTTTCCCTCTTAATTACTTCTAATCTTGCTCGTTTTGGTCGAAATTGAAAAATATTCGAAGAGACTATTTAAAATGACTGAGATTATGCAAAAAAATTTTTCTCTGACTTTCTGTTTGAATACCTTCTGACTGTATTTCAAGTGAGATCGAACAAAAGTTTTTTAAATAGGCATAAAACTAGAACATATGAGAATTACGTTAGAAAAGTGACGTAATTTTAATTTTTTTTTATAACAATCATATTTTTTAATAAGTAAAGATTGAAAAATGTGTGCGCCATTTTCATGAAAACTTTTTGAGACCACATTTGTTAGCGTGCGTAGATAACAATGGTCAAAACTATTTCACAAAAGCATAAACTTTGGAAATACATTATTGATGTCCACGAAGCCGAATTTGAGCAAAAATGGACAACAACGACTAAATCCACGTCACGGCAAGACAAACAACAAAATCAAACAACAAAAACAACAAAAATCAAATACAACCAAAACTTTTTGACCATTTTTTTTAAAAAAAACTTATAAACGCGGTCAAAAAAGCAGCAGATAAAACTGAAACTAATAAAAATCACTTGCACTTCAATGGAGAATATATGGGACTTTTCTATAATAAGGCTTGTTAACAATTAGAAAAAAGAACAAAAAAACAGCAAAGTTAAAAAATTGGCTTATATTATAAAAAACAATTAATTTCAAACTAATGAAAACCATTAGAGAGCAATTGAAAATATCCATCATGTTTATAATCACATAAAGCTCCATATAAGGGCAATAAGGCCAGTGATTTTTCAATTTTTATGTTACAAAAGAACAGCAAATAGAATAAAAAACAAAAGATCAAATAAAACTTGTGAGAAAACGCTGTCGAAGCCTTAAAGCCATTATTGCACTTAATTTATAACAAAAATGCCAAATCTAGTGGTAGCAAAGCGATATAACAATAGCTTATCAATTACAACCACAAAAAGTATAAATTTTTAGTCAGTAGAAAGAAGAAGAAGAAGAAGAAGAAGAAGAAGAAGAAGAAGAAGCATTCTTTCTTTCCGGACACCAAGCTACAAGTTGACCAAATTCAAAGCAAAATTGTGGCAAACTTCAATAGACCATTTTTTTTTATAAAATAAAACATGTTTGAAAGTCAAAACGATAGTAACTTTTCCAGTAAAGAAGCTATATATATATATATATATATATATATATATATATATATATATATATATATATATATAAATTTGGAATTACTTGGGACGCTAATTCAACCTATTGACAGTGAGCTTAGATTTGAAATGTTCTTTCTTTAATTAACCCAAGAAAGATCGAAATTTTTTAAAGAAACGACCGATTGATTATAATTCAAATTTTTTATGGGCTGTAACCAAAATTGGATCAAAACTAGCCTTGCTAATGCTATTCGTCCTTTAAGAACACTCAATTGTATAAATCTAGATAATTGTTATTTAAAAGATCAAAATTATTTGTTGCCTTTTTGATAATCATAGTGTAGAAATAGCACAAAACGGCAAAATTTTAATTCCAGACTACTCTCAGCGGAAGTGGGTGCAGGACTAGCTCTGTTCACAAAGATGGTGTTAGTTGTTTTTTGGTGCGTTCTTCCGGCAAATTTAATCAAAGTGGACTAGAGAATTTTTTTTCGGGCAATTTGATAGAAAATGTTAAATTTCGAAACTTTTTAGCCTAAATCAACCCAAAAAATTTAATCGAAATGGTCAACAATACTTTTTTTGTCTTTAAAAACAAAGTTATTACTACTATTGTTAATAAATTTTACATATTTTGGCAAAATTGACGAAATTTTAGGCAAAAATTCCGCAAAATGTGAATAAAAACGCAAATCGGTCCAATTTTCACAAAAATTTATACCACGATAACTCTCTTTAGAAAACCAAAATCAAAAACCTTTAGAAAATCGAAAATCTTTTCAATTCCATATTCTATGCTGGACGGGTGTTTTAATGATACCACTCACAACTCTCTACGATGATTAGATCGATCGCCCGAAATTGATCCATCGAACTAACCCTTTTGGGTATATAGTTTCTCCCCTGAAGAGGGGTCGGAATAACTAAACCATACGGTGGTTGAAAATGTGGCAGTTAGACCGAAGCTGATAAATTTTTTATGGCTTAAAGTTCCCAACGCCGATATCAGCAAATACAACAATAAGTTAATAATTGACCGTAGTAACCTTGAAAAACATCAATTATATCCTTTTGGAACCTGTAGTTCTTTTAGAACTGCAATCTGCAGAAAAAAACCAATCAGAAGTGACTATTGATTTAAAATTGAGGAGTTTAGAAGAGCCCTTGAAACTGGTTTTTTTTGTGGGGGGTCCTTAAACTAGTAGTAGTAGTAGTAGTAGTAGTAGTAGTAGTAGTAGTAGTAGTAGTAGTAGTAGTAGTAGTAGTAGTAGTAGTAGTAGTAGTAGTAGTAGTAGTAGTAGTAGTAGTAGTAGTAGTAGTAGTAGTAGTAGTAGTAGTAGTAGTAGTAGTAGTAGTAGTAGTAGTAGTAGTAGTAGTAGTAGTAGTAGTAGTAGTAGTAGTAGTAGTAGTAGTAGTAGTAGTAGTAGTAGTAGTAGTAGTAGTAGTAGTAGTAGTAGTAGTAGTAGTAGTAGTAGTAGTAGTAGTAGTAGTAGTAGTAGTAGTAGTAGTAGTAGTAGTAGTAGTAGTAGTAGTAGTAGTAGTAGTAGTAGTAGTAGTAGTAGTAGTAGTAGTAGTAGTAGTAGTAGTAGTAGTAGTAGTAGTAGTAGTAGTAGTAGTAGTAGTAGTAGTAGTAGTAGTAGTAGTAGTAGTAGTAGTAGTAGTAGTAGTAGTAGTAGTAGTAGTAGTAGTAGTAGTAGTAGTAGTAGTAGTAGTAGTAGTAGTAGTAGTAGTAGTAGTAGTAGTAGTAGTAGTAGTAGTAGTAGTAGTAGTAGTAGTAGTAGTAGTAGTAGTAGTAGTAGTAGTAGTAGTAGTAGTAGTAGTAGTAGTAGTAGTACTCTACTACTACTGCTGGTCTGAACGCTGGTCTGAACGCTGGACGGAACTAGCGCTGGTCTGAACGCTGGACGGAACATTTTAGTCAACTCCTGAATCCCTCAACATTCAGTTGCAGTACGAGATTGGATCCCGAAGAAGCAGCTGAAAGCTTGCCGATTGACCTGAGCCCAATTCGATTTGAAGAAGTGCTTGAAGCTGTCCGCAGGTTGAAGAATGGCAAGGCAAGTGGACCCGATAACATTTCCTGTGAGATGTTGAAAGCACACAAGGGTATTGTCGAGTGGCTCTGGGACATCATAGATAAATGTTGGTCGACGGAAGTTCTGCCCGATGACTGGAAGGTAGCAGAAATTGTCCCATTATACAAGAGTAAAGGAAAGAGGTCAGAGTGTTCGAACCACCGAGGGATCTCTCTATTGTCAGTACCAGGCAAAGTGTTCGCTTCCGTTACTCTCAATCGATGCAAAGATTCAGTGGATCGCGTCTTAAGGGAAGAGCAGTGCGGCTTCAGAAAAAGCAGAGGATGCGCCGATCAACTCTTTGCCCTGCGTCAAATAATAGAGAAATCAATGGCGTTTCAATTGGATATTAGCTTTTGTTTCATAGATTTTCGAGCGGCATTCGATTCTGTCGATCGTGAGCAGATGTACCAGATAATGAAACACTATGGTCTGCCGCAAAAAGTGATAAACATCATAAGAAACAGCTATGATGGATTCAAATGTCGAGTCAAAGCCGAAGGTGAGAAGGGACGCTTATTTGATGTCAGAACAGGCGTTAGGCAGGGTGATGTGTGGTCCCCAATCCTATTCGGCCTTGTCATCAACTACATTTTAGCTAACTCGGTGCATGGAGGATTAGACATTGGGAGATTGGTGGCTGACTTAGATTTTGCTGATGATGTTGCTCTCGTGGGGGTCTCAGACAGTGAGGTGCAAGAAAACCTACATCGAATCGAGGCCCTAGCGGAAGCCGCTGGTCTGAAGATTAATGTGGCCAAAACAAAGAATATGGGTGTAAAATGCGACAGCCCAAATGTTGTTGCAGTGCCTAGTATCCAACAGAACGTGGAGATACTCACTGGAACACATAAAGGCAAACTAGGACTCCTGGCAGAGACATCTAGCCAGTCACGACTAACCATCGGCACGGAGGTGCTGCTGGGAACGAAAAAGAAAGCGGGCTGGTTCGAAACACAAGATGGCCGGAAGCTCAGATTGAAAAGCTTAGCGGAGGCTAAGCCAGCGTTGGTAGCTTCACAACAACAATCTGCAGTAGCGGATTTAGAGTCGCTAGAAAATGAGAGTGGGTCAGCGGTGGCTGATCAAGAGTCTTTAAGATGTCAGAACTGTCAGCGGCAATTCAGTACAGTTACCGGACGCAAAGTGCACCAAACAAGATTCTGCAAAGCCGGTTTGTCAAAGAATGTCGTCGACAAGTCAAAGTTTGAGCAACTAGAGGCGAGCCTCACCTGTGACAAGTGTGAAAGGAAGTTCAAAACAGTCAATGGCCGAAAAATTCACCAATCGAGATACTGTGGCAAACCTAAAGCAGCTGCCACACGCGTGTTTTCCTGCAAAGTACAAGATGTTATCGGAAACGAGTTTGAAAACATAGAAGCGTTCAAGTATCTCGGATCATATGTCAGCCTCAAGCATGGAGACCTCCAGGAAGTCAATTGCAAACTTGCAGAAGGTAGACAACGGTTTGCTAACTTCCAAAATCTCTGGAAGAGCAAGCAGCTCAGCGTGCACCTCAAGT
>NC_134475.1:7966049-8001269 GCF_964194025.1 Convolutriloba macropyga
AGTAGTAGTAGTAGTAGTAGTAGTAGTAGTAGTAGTAGTAGTAGTAGTAGTAGAGGTCAGAGTGTTCGAAAATGAGAGTGGGTCAGCGGTGGCTGATCAAGAGTCTTTAAGATGTCAGAACTGTCAGCGGCAATTCAGTACAGTTACCGGACGCAAAGTGCACGTCGACAAGTCAAAGTTCGAGCTACTAGAGGCGAGCCTCACCTGTGACAAGTGTGAAAGGAAGTTCAAAACAGTCAATGGCCGAAAAGTTCACCAATCGAGATACTGTGGCAAACCTAAAGCAGCTGCCACACGCGTGTTTTCCTGCAAAGTACAAGATGTTATCGGAAACGAGTTTGAAAACATAGAAGCGTTCAAGTATCTCGGATCATATGTCAGCCTCAAGCATGGAGACCTCCAGGAAGTCAATTGCAAACTTGCAGAAGGTAGACAACGGTTTGCTAACTTCCAAAATCTCTGGAAGAGCAAGCAGCTCAGCGTGCACCTCAAGTGCAATTTGTACAAAGCACTCGTTTTATCAGCCGTGCTGTACAGCTCAGAGACTTGGACTCTTTCGAAATTAATGGAGAGAAAACTTGAGAGTTTCCACTGTGGTTGTCTTCGGAGAATTCTACGTGTGTCATATCTGGAGAAAGCAACGAACGATGAAATTATGTCAAGATCGCGAATGCCCCAACTATCCACGATGATCATGCTCAAACGGATAAAATGGTACGGTCACATCCAGAGAATGGAACCAGGAAGATTAGCCCGCAGTGCGTTCGATTGGGACCCGCCCGATCAATACGCCCATGCCAGACGCGCTCCTGGGGGGCAACGGAAAACGTGGATGAGTCAAATCGAAGGAGACTGTGTACGAAACAAAGTATCGTTCACCAGATTGCAGGAGAAAGCAGCAACCGGGTCAAAGAATGCCTTCAACAATTTCGTCGTACAGCACTTCACAGAATAACCAAACAAATAACTCTTCTTGTTTTGTTTGTATTTGTATTTGTATTTGTATTTGTTGCCAACCGTGCCTTTATTTCATATTTGGAATTAAAGTGTTGAAACAGTAGTAGTAGTAGTAGTAGTAGTAGTAGTAGTAGTAGTAGTAGTAGTAGTAGTAGTAGTAGTAGTAGTAGTAGTAGTAGTAGTAGTAGTAGTAGTAGTAGTAGTAGTAGTAGTAGTAGTAGTAGTAGTAGTAGTAGTAGTAGTAGTAGTAGTAGTAGTAGTAGTAGTAGTAGTAGTAGTAGTAGTAGTAGTAGTAGTAGTAGTAGTAGTAGTAGTAGTAGTAGTAGTAGTAGTAGTAGTAGTAGTAGTAGTAGTAGTAGTAGTAGTAGTAGTAGTAGTAGTAGTAGTAGTAGTAGTAGTAGTAGTAGTAGTAGTAGTAGTAGTAGTAGTAGTAGTAGTAGTAGTAGTAGTAGTAGTAGTAGTAGTAGTAGTAGTAGTAGTAGTAGTAGTAGTAGTAGTAGTAGTAGTAGTAGTAGTAGTAGTAGTAGTAGTAGTAGTAGTAGTAGTAGTAGTAGTAGTAGTAGTAGTAGTAGTAGTAGTAGTAGTAGTAGTAGTAGTAGTAGTAGTAGTAGTAGTAGTAGTAGTAGTAGTAGTAGTAGTAGTAGTAGTAGTAGTAGTAGTAGTAGTAGTAGTAGTAGTAGTAGTAGTAGTAGTAGTAGTAGTAGTAGTAGTAGTAGTAGTAGTAGTAGTAGTAGTAGTAGTAGTAGTAGTAGTAGTAGTAGTAGTAGTAGTAGTAGTAGTAGTAGTAGTAGTAGTAGGTGCTGCTGGGAACGAAAAAGAAAGCGGGCTGGTTCGAATTACAAGACGGCCGGAAGCTAAGATTGAAAAGCTTAGCGGTGGCTAAGCCAGCGTTGGTAGCTTCACAACAACAATCTGCGGTAGCAGATTCAGAGTCGCTAGAAAATGAGAGTCGGTCAGTGGTGGCTGACCAAGAGTCTTTAAGATGTCAGAATTGTCAGCGGCAATTCAGTACAGTTACCGGACGCAAAGTGCACCAAACAAGATTCTGCAAAGCCGGTTTGTCAAAGAATGTCGTCGACAAGTCAAAGTTCGAGCAACTAGAGGCGAGCCTTACCTGTGACAAGTGTGAAAGAAAGTTCAAAACAGTCAATGGCCGAAAAGTTCACCAATCGAGATACTGTGGCAAACCTAAAGCAGTTGCCACACGCGTGTTTTCCTGCAAAGTACAAGATGTTCTCGGAAACGAGTTTGAAAACATAGAAGCGTTCAAGTATCTCGGATCATATGTCAGCCTCAAGCATGGAGACCTGCAGGAAGTCAATTGCAAACTTGCAGAAGGTAGACAACGGTTTGCTAACTTCCAAAATCTCTGGAAGAGCAAGCAGCTCAGCGTGCACCTCAAGTGCAATTTGTACAAAGCACTCGTTTTATCAGCCGTGCTGTACAGCTCAGAGTCTTGGACTCTTTCGAAATTAATGGAGAGAAAACTTGAGAGTTTCCACTGTGGTTGTCTTCGGAGAATTCTACGTGTGTCATATCTGGAGAAAGCAACGAACGAAGAAATTATGTCAAGATCACGAATGCCCCAACTATCCACGATGATCATGCTCAAACGGATAAAATGGTACGGACACATCCAGAGAATGGAACCAGGAAGATTAGCCCGCAGTGCTTTCGATTGGGACCCGCCCGATCAATACGTCCATGCTAGACGCACTCCTGGGGGGCAACGGAAAACGTGGATGAGTCAAATCGAAGGAGACTGTTTACGAAACAAAGTATCGTTCACCAGATTGCAGGAGAAAGCAGCAACCGGGTCAAAGAATGCCTTCAACAATTTCGTCGTACAGCACTTCACAGAATAACCAAACAAATAACTCTTCTTGTTTTGTTTGTATTTGTTGCCAACCGTGCCTTTATTTCATATTTGGAATTAAAGTGTTGAAACAGTAGTAGTAGTAGTAGTAGTAGTAGTAGTAGTAGTAGTAGTAGTAGTAGTAGTAGTAGTAGTAGTAGTAGTAGTAGTAGTAGTAGTAGTAGTAGTAGTAGTAGTAGTAGTAGTAGTAGTAGTAGTAGTAGTAGTAGTAGTAGTAGTAGTAGTAGTAGTAGTAGTAGTAGTAGTAGTAGTAGTAGTAGTAGTAGTAGTAGTAGTAGTAGTAGTAGTAGTAGTAGTAGTAGTAGTAGTAGTAGTAGTAGTAGTAGTAGTAGTAGTAGTAGTAGTAGTAGTAGTAGTAGTAGTAGTAGTAGTAGTAGTAGTAGTAGTAGTAGTAGTAGTAGTAGTAGTAGTAGTAGTAGTAGTAGTAGTAGTAGTAGTAGTAGTAGTAGTAGTAGTAGTAGTAGTAGTAGTAGTAGTAGTAGTAGTAGTAGTAGTAGTAGTAGTAGTAGTAGTAGTAGTAGTAGTAGTAGTAGTAGTAGTAGTAGTAGTAGTAGTAGTAGTAGTAGTAGTAGTAGTAGTAGTAGTAGTAATAGTAGTAGTAGTAGTAGTAGTAGTAGTAGTAGTAGTAGTAGTAGTATTGATCTGACTGCCAATTTGAAGTAGTAGAAAAAGTTGATCTTGGGACAATATGAAATTTACTATTATTCATTTTGGCACTTAAATTGGCATCACCTATATTTTTTTTTCGGTGACCACTATCAACTTTTTTTTTCCAGAAAAGCAGAAAGCAAGGTCATTGGACCCAAAAAAAATTTTTAATTTTCACTTTCAAAAATTTTTCCTCGAAGTTGTAAGAGTTGAGTTATATACCATTTTGAAGCAAAAATTTTGTCGTACTGCCAATATGAAACATCAAAATTTCATTTTGGCATCACTAAATCTTGGTAGTAAGAAGAACCGAAACAAATTTTTTTCGTCTTAAAATCTAATACAAAAGTCAAATTTGTGCCAACCAATAGCTCAAAATTTAAAAAAACTAATTTTTATTTCAAAACCAAAGTGCTGCATACAATGTATGTACACGAGTGTTGGCCAAAATGAGTCGGATTAAAATGGACTCTAATCGGATTAAAATATTCGTGCATTTTAAACATGTCCAATTTGTTCAAACTAAATTTGCATGTGCACTTGTTTGCTGGGACTTGAAACAAAATTAGTGCAAAAGCCAAGAATTAGTTGATACAATCTAAACTATCAGTGCAAAAGCCAAGCGTTTGCATATAAACCATATGCAGTCTACCACTGAAAAATCATGATGGATGTCAAATTGTGTAAATATAAATAAATGCTTTAGGATGATGGATGATGAGGTGGACAGAAGGAAGTCTCACTGGACGTATCACCCTTGATTCATTAGTCTCTCTGTAACTGTCACCCATCGTGTTAACATTGAACTTTTACATATAGGAATGTTGACAATAATTGTGCATACATGACTTAATAAATTCTTGATTATTAATTTTTTTCAATCGTGTAACAATTTAACTAACGTAGCAGTTAATTATAAACTGTAAGCGATATGGTTACTCATAAGCTTCAGATAAAACTCGATTACAGATAAGACTGTATTGTTCGCTCTTTTTGCGCTCTCTTTGTCTGCTTCATTGTCATGATGCCAGTCACACTTAGAGGTTACAATGGTATTATATATCATTACGATATTATGAAAGGAATGAAATTATGAAATCAAATACTGAATGGAATGTAGCAACATTATGAAATCAAATACTGTATGAATTATCGGTGCAATTTCATCACAAATGAGGGACGATTGTAACATAGTTCCCCAAATGAGGGACAATTGAAACATAAATATGTAAACGTACTGCATTTGGCAGAAAAGAAAATTGAACAACGAGAAAAGAAAATTGAACAAAAAATGCATACTGCATTTGGCTACTGAATTACTCACAAAGTTATCAACATGGATCACAAATGATTATGAAAATTATGGATTTATCAACTGAAATATGTAAGAAAGTGAGGCACAGTAAGTAAGTGAGGCCTTGGCACAGTGCTGTCAATTAAATCTTCAGAGCACTTACTAATTGCACTAATGAGTGTTTTATAGTTTTGACAATGTTCTTACATTTGCTGGCAAACAGGATTACAGATCCTTGTGACCCAATTCATGATCCGAAATGTCAACCTCATATTCCTCGTATTCATCAAAATTTGAGTCCGAGTCACTATCCTCCTGAGGGCATTGTTGAATTGAACTTTTAATCATTTGACGATTGTCGGGTAATTGCGCGGGTTGGAATGATGATGCGCTGCAAGATGGCCCTTGTACCACGATTTCATCATCTATCTCTGTATCGGATGCTAGTTCCCCAAAACGGCTTGTTGTTTTGCGGAGACGTTTGCTTCTACGAAATCCAGTTTCTTGTCGAATGATCCTTACTGGGGGTGCTGAGTGATAAGAACTAACTGAATTATCTGGGCTAGCAATTCTTACTTGTTTATTGGTCGGAAATTCTTTCGAAGATTTTCTTTTGGAACTTCGTCTCTTACTTGTCCTTGATACTTTCCGTTCTGGAATTTTAATTCTGATCGCCTTTTTGGTGTTAGATTTCGATGGGTCTCGGCTGGGATCAGTCTCTGACTGTTTTCTAATTGAAATTTCCCCCGACATTTTCTTTAATGAAGTTGAGACGTGTTTCTGCATTCGTTCGACCATAGCGTCTATTGCGTTGCCACTCTTGTCCACTGGTTGGATGAACTGCTCAAGTGGAGTATTCCTCTGTTCTGGTGTTCCGAATTTTGCTAAGTCTGCTTTATGTATATCAGTGTCGGGTCTACCCGGTACGCGTATCGTAACGGTTGAGTCTGAAGTCTTTATAATTGATGCTCCCGCTGGTATTGTCTCATAAAGTCCTTCAAGACTTTTTCTCCTGCTCTTAACATTTGAGTTTTTCCGTGCGAATTTGATTCGGGTACTCGAAGGATTGACTGGCTGTGAACTCGATGACGGAAGAAATTTGAACAAGTTCTGAGCACTAGTTGCCTCTCTGATTCGGTCTTTATTTCGTTTAATTTCTTCTTCACTTAGTAAGTCTTCGTCCCTCCAATTTGAATCATCTATTAGTTCCTCTGAGCCGAATGTGTCATAATCTAAACAGTATTTCGCAACATTATCCCATGACATGTTTGTGTCTTAACTTTATCCCTGTTTTAAAATTATAATATGTATATTTCTTTTGACCATCGTAAATAGGTCTGGTAGAATTGGTACTATTAGCTTAGTACAATTGGCTTTAAGTTCTTACCAAACTCTGTGCACGCTTTACACAGTCGAACCCTATTGAGTAAATCTCTGTTGCAAAATGGCCACCACACTCGCGTTGCCAGTTCCGTCATGCCCCAACTTCCAGGGTGTGTAGCATGGAATACATCTGAAACTGCCTCTTTAATGCTGTTAGGAATTGCGACTCTATTTTCGACAAATATGCAACCGTTCCTTGTGCTCAATGATCTCCAATGAGCATGCACTTGTTTACTAAGTTTGCGACATCTTTCTTCGTCGTTTGAAATAATGCAATCTCTGATTTCTCTTAGTATAGAATCTCTGTTGGTAAGGGCAGCTAAGAATTTTGAGTTAAACAATTGTCGTACATTTGAGTCTAGGTCGGAAAATGTGGGCATCATGATAGGAGTACTGGCTTGCGTTTGGTGACAATTAGGAGGCTTTAAAGGAGACAAGTAATTTCTAAGATTGAAATTATTTACAATAGGGATTTCATTCGTGTAACTTGGTTCGGACGAATTATCAGACATATTAGTATAAACAGAAGGGGGGTTGCATACGAAATAATTTGATGAAGATGAATAGAAGAATTTGATGAATTAGAATTAATTTGACTTCAATAGAATGAATAGAGAAAATTTCTGAGCGAGTGATCTTTACTTGGCGAGTTTGAATTAGAATTAGAACTAATTTGACTTGAATAAATTGAGCGACTGATCTGTACTTGGAGAATTTGGCAAAAGCGAGTTATTAGCGCGTGATTCACTTTCTACGCTTTGGTAATTACATTCTTTGCATTCTTTGCATTCTATCGTCCTACGCTTGCGTAAGTAATAGAGTTGTTTGAGTCATGTGGTTTCTGAACGATCTGAACGTGCGGCGTTTGTTTACTTGTATTGTAAATGTTCTGCGTTTGCTTCAAATTGTTCCGCGTTGTTGCACACGTGCTTTGATTGAAGCTACCCCTGACTGGGAAGTGTATTAGCTATGAAAATTAGCTATACCAAATTATACTAAATGTTCCGCGTTGTTGCAAACGTGCTTTGATTGAAGCTACCTCTGACTGGGAAGTGTATAACCTATGAAAATTAGCTATACCAAATTATAATTAATTTGAACGATTGAACAAATGCAAAACAAATTTAGAAATTCAATATCACCCAACAACAAGCTACCCTTGACTGGGAAGTGCATTAGCTATAAAAATTAGCTATACCAAAATATACTAAAGGTGAACAATTGAACAAATGCAAAACAAATTTAGAAATTCAATATCACCCAACAACAAGCTACCCTTGACTGGGAAGTGTATTAGCTATAAAAATTATCTATACCAAAAAATACTAAAGGTGAACAATTGAACTTCATCGCGTTTCATGGTTGCATACTTTGTGTTTCACAAATGCAAAACAGATTTAGAAATTCAATAAGATCACCCGCTCGTCTGCAGCGAGGAAACCCCAGCACGGAAAGTGCTGTATTCGTTATGGAGACGGGCTGTCATGGTGGTGGGTATAGGTACACATACGGATTGTTAACGGTCAACAACTTGAGACAGCGTAGTTAGTTTTCCAGCAGTGAACGAGTGACCTTAGTTGTTAGTATATATCAAACACCTAGTTTCCATGGTACAAAAATTAAGTATTCTTGCTCATTGTTTTCACGCTAAAATGTCGGATACCAATCATCATTCTTCAGTCCTGAAAAGCTCAGCTAATAAAAATAATTATATCAATTCCTAGCTTTAAACGGTTTAAAATCAAATTACAATGTATTACTTTGCAGTTGTTGAACAAAGGGCTCAGTTACATTTGACTTACATTATAAGCAAGTTTTAATTGCCGTCTGTGTTTTAATTTCAAAACTTCGCTGTATTGTAAATGCAATCGTGCGACCTCTATTGGAAAATGTTTTCATTTGTTTTACAATCGTCAAACGATTGTTATTGATACATAATTAAATCAATTCAAAGGTCGATTGTGACATTCAATCATCACCAAAGAAATGGTCAATCATCAATGAAACTTATCATTTATGTAATAATAGCCAGTAGGTGATGCCCAAAAACTTGATCGATAAAAGAAAATTGATTGACCCCCGTTTGGCCCCTATCACGTCAAAATGAATATATTTTCATTTGGGTTTCTACTCATCTAAGTAGATTAGTTTAATATTTAATATTTAGTATTATGACTCCAAATCTACAATGCTCTGAATCATCATCTAAAGTTCGGTTTGAGGGGACCGTCACCTTGAACTGGGCAATTTTTGAAAGGGGGATTTTTACAATCCCCCACCCAAGAACAATTGCATATTATATATCATTTACAATCGTGTAACGATTGATGAACAATCGTGTAACGATTGATACATGCAATCGTGTAACGATTGATGAACAACTTCAAAAGAGACATTTCTAATGATCATTTCTAATGGTAAAAGATAATGGTAATTATAACCGATAATTAGTCATATTTTTATTGACGCTAATCGATTAAAAGTTAATAACTAGTACTTGCACAATAAACAAATAGATGAACAAAGTTAATAACTAGTACTTGCCTCATAAACAATTAGATAAACAAATTATCGCAGACTCTTTTTCTTTTTGGACTCAAATTTCAGGCCACTAAAACTATTTCAAAATTATGCCATTTTAAAGTAAACTCTTACAACAATAAGATTCAAATCTTTGTCAGATTTAAATCCAAAAATGGTTAAATTGCGAAGTCAGACAGCACGTACGCGAACCCTCAGAAACAGAGTTATTGCTGATGACAATCACAATAACAACAACAATAATAATAGGAAGGGTAAGTTGAGCAAGAAACGAAGTCGCGAGCAGCAGTCCGACGAAACAAGTGCTGGAAAACGATTTCAGCCCGACAGCCCGACGATAGACGATAGACAACCCGTACAAGATGTACACGAGGAACCCGAAGATGTTGGCACAGATATCGTAAACGCAAACTGGCAAATTCTTGGTTTTATAGATGCTGAGCTCACTGAAAAGTTAATTGACTGCCAAACGTTGGAAACACACAAGCTCTGTTTTCATTCAGACTTTCAATCTCTTTTATTGAGAGATCCGAAAGCAAAAGCTCTGTACACGCAGATGTTCAAATCATATCTCGACTCCCTTGAAAATGTTAGTTTCCTCACTACTTCAAAATATGAACCACAAGATGGCTTTACACAGATGCGCGTTGTCGCCAAGAAGAAATTCAGGCCGAAAACAGTCATCTCAGGTCTGGAGGGTTTTACAGAAACTGTCTCTGATGACGAGCTCACGGAGGACATGTCTTTTTCGGTTTTTGCCCCCACAAACAATTTTAAGAGCACACGGATTATGCTCGGACCTGCTTCATTCGTCAATCACGAATGCAACCCAAACGCCCGATATGTTGTGTCCGGTGAAAAGAACAAAACGATCATATCAATTCAGGCAATTAGAACAGTCGAAATTGACGAAGAAATTTCAGTTTTTTATAGCCCTGATTATTTTGGAGATAATAATAGGAATTGCCAGTGCACCACATGCATGAAAGAAGCACCGAGTGATGAAGCAATCGTTCAAGTGTCACCCAGTGAAGCAATCGTCGAGGAAGCACCGAGTGATGAAGCAATCGTTCAAGTGTCACCCAGTGAAGCAATCGTCGAGGAAGCACCAAGTGATGAAGCAATCGTTCAAGTGTCACCCAGTGAAGCAATCGTCGAGGAAGCACCGCCTGATGAAGCAATCGTTCAAGTGTTACCCAGTGAAGCAATCGTTGAAATCGTACCCATCCGTGAAGCAATCGTTGAAATGTTACCAAATGTTGAACAAGCAGACGTCGAGGAAGCACCGAATGATGAAGCAATCGTTGAAATGTTACCAAACTTCGAGGAGAAGGCTCGACTCCAACGACCAAAGAAAGTTAAAACTGATCCCGTACTGGAGTGCCTAATTTGTCATGCCGTTGTCAAGAGAATGGACAAGCACTTGCAGCAACACAATGACATTCTCGAAAAAGCAGAGATAACCTTTATCATCGATTTCTACAGGACAAAAAATGTACAGAAGAAGCACAAAATCTACGACTGTATGGCTTGCTACAGACGATTTGCTTCTCTGGTGACGCACAAGTACACCAACAAGTGCGATTGTTCTGCAGTCACGAGAGTGGAGAATCCGGAAAGCAGGGCGTAAGTGATAAAGTTATTTTACTCGGAGACCATTTTTGTTGAGTCAAACGTAAGACAATTGCATAAACAATCCAATGCTAAATCAAACGTCTGACAATTGCAAAACAATTAAATGTTGAATCAAAGGTTTAACAATTGCATAAACAATATAATGTTGAGTCAAACGTTTAACAATTGCATAATAAACACTCCAATGCATAACCAATTTATTGTTTACTAAAACGTCTGACAATTGCACAATAAACAATCCAATGTTGAGTCAAACGTTTAACAATTGCATAAACAATATAATGTTGAGTCAAACGTTTAACAATGTTGGGCAATAAATTACAATGTATTTCGGTTGAGTTATATTTTTGTTTGTTTTAGTTCACTTCCAGACAATCTAAGAGCCAAATTGAAGTCCTCAGTAATTGCGAGGACCAGCGATTTAGAAATTGCCCGCAGGTTCACTGAGCACCAAAAACAGTTGGCAAAATGTGCGGGCAATGAATATTGCAACGAGGACAGATCAGGCTTAATTCAGTTGATGGCTGTATTGTATGGGGAAACACAAGGTCTGAGGCGACCACAGCAACTATTACAAGCTTGCCTCCAGTTGCAAGAGCGAAGAGGATTGAAGCCTCAAACGATGCTAAACTGTCTCGCAACTTTCAGCAACTTCGTTGATTACTGTTTTTTGTATTCAGACGGTGTCTCCAACAGGATGGAACGAGAGCACTCAACGATGTTGGCGGCAATTAAAAGTGTAAGGAAAGCGTTCTCCACTGCAGCTATTAAGAACTATCGTACCACAGCTAAACAATTGCGAGCCCGGGTCCCGTCGATTGCTCTGGTACGAAATCGTCACAAGCTGGCCTTGAGTCATCTAAAGGACAACTTAGCAACATCTACCTTAACGTACAAGCAACAACAGGCCCTAAATTTCTTTGTGCTACAAGGTAGACTTAATGTACGGTCTGGACCCTTACTGGCACTCACTTGGGAGGACGTCAAGTACATTGAAGAAAACAGCGTTCTGGAAACTGATAGGCACAAGACGGGAAAGTTTTATACGCTGTATTTGAAAATAAAGGCCGATCAAATACCGCTGCTTTACAAGTTAAAGGAGACATTTGCCGACGAGAATGATTCAATGGAGTCGAAGTATGTCTTCAGCTCGAAGCAGAACAAAATTGAGCGGTCCATTTCAAAACACATTCAGGAAACTTTCTTTACTCTATTCGGCGATGACCCAAACGAAGTGCGATTTAACGCCAACTCCATCAGAAAGTATTGGGAACGCCGATGGAAAAGTTTCATTGGCAAGGTTCCAGAAGGGGTGACAAAAGCGCATTTGGCACAAACGGCTCACAACAAGACAACAGCTGAGGATATCTACATTGGTAGAGAGGGAACCTCAGAGGACCGCGACCAGCTGTTGTCGATATATTGTGACGATTTGTCGTCAGATATCCCACCGGAAGAAGCCGAAGAAGCAGAAGTAGACGACAAAGAGTCTGATGTAGAGTCTGACTTTGAAGCGCCCGAAGAGCCACATCCCATTGATCCACAGACGCCAATGGAGACGCCTATATGTTCGGAACCAATCGTACGGCGATTCAATGCAATTAGGCCGTCAGTTAACCTAACTCCAATTAACCCGGTTACTCCAACAGAACAACCTGCTGCAAACGTGACTCGGGAACAAACGGTTACTGCAGACGCTCGACGGAGGTCAACTATAGGTCAGAGTAGTGAAGACGTTCTCCGAGAGAAGTTTATAAAGTCTTTGAAATCATTCCGCGTCAAATCGGGAGCCCCCGCGTGGACTGACCCCGAAAAGAAAGCATGCTTGCTGTTTTCCGGAGTCAGTTCCACAGTTTCAGTTCCCGACATCAAGGCACGATGTGAGGAAGCTGGAATTAGATTATCGAACGATGCGCATTTGCGGATATACACAAAACTAAAGTCTGCTGTTCAAGTATTCAAACATAGATAAATTTTTTATTGTTTTAGCCATTATATTTGTTTAACCTTGTTTAACCTAGTTTAATTGTTTAACCTTGTAACTTAACATGTTTAACCTTGACATGTTTAACCTTGTAATCATAACTTAATGTTTAACCTTGTAATTGTTTAACGTTATTTAATTGTTCAATCATAACTTACCTAAAGTACCTGTCTTTTCTACCAAGAGTACTATGTTTAATCAGTCGTCCGACGATTTTAGTAGTGAAAAATAGACCAAACGTCCGACGCAATGTTTGTTTGTCTGTAAAATTTGAGAAAAAAGTCTGTAAAATTTGAGAAAAAGTTAATTTTTTTAAAAAATAGTCTGTAACTACTGTAAAAAATTTGGTAGTAAAAAACGTATTCTCAATACCAATTTGAAAAATATTGTAAAAATTTAGTAGTAAAAAACTTAATCTCAATATCATATTAAAAAAATTGATCTGAAATGCCAATTTGAAACCCTTACAACCACCCTTACTACTTTTTTAAATTGGCATTTCAACAAAAATGTTGTTTCAAATTGGTATGAGCTTTACACTTTTCGCTTCAAATTGTCCTTCAGATCATGTAGTAGTAGTAGTAGTAGTAGTAGTAGTAGTAGTAGTAGTAGTAGTAGTAGTAGTAGTAGTAGTAGTAGTAGTAGTAGTAGTAGTAGTAGTAGTAGTAGTAGTAGTAGTAGTAGTAGTAGTAGTAGTAGTAGTAGTAGTAGTAGTAGTAGTAGTAGTAGTAGTAGTAGTAGTAGTAGTAGTAGTAGTAGTAGTAGTAGTAGTAGTAGTAGTAGTAGTAGTAGTAGTAGTAGTAGTAGTAGTAGTAGTAGTAGTAGTAGTAGTAGTAGTAGTAGTAGTAGTAGTAGTAGTAGTAGTAGTAGTAGTAGTAGTAGTAGTAGTAGTAGTAGTAGTAGTAGTAGTAGTAGTAGTAGTAGTAGTAGTAGTAGTAGTAGTAGTAGTAGTAGTAGTAGTAGTAGTAGTAGTAGTAGTAGTAGTAGTAGTAGTAGTAGTAGTAGTAGTAGTAGTAGTAGTAGTAGTAGTAGTAGTAGTAGTAGTAGTAGTAGTAGTAGTAGTAGTAGTAGTAGTAGTAGTAGTAGTAGTAGTAGTAGTAGTAGTAGTAGTAGTAGTAGTAGTAGTAGTAGTAGTAGTAGTAGTAGTAGTAGTATTAGTAGTAGTAACCATGGCCCCGAGTCCCGGGTAAGGGGCGCTAAAAATCTCCCGAGGAACCAATTCAGAATTGCAACTTTAAACGTCAGAACACTGACCCAAGCCGTATCTTTAGAGGCTTTGAAAATGGATCTGGCGCAATACAAGTTGGATATTCTGGGAGTGCAGGAGACGAGATTGCAGGAGCAAGAAATTGATCTCGGAGACCACAAGCTCTACCTGTCTGACTCGTGGTTGTCTGGTGTAAAGTCGAGACAAGGAGGAGTGGGCGTTGCTGTAAAGAAGTCATTGATAAACAGCATCGTAGAACAAGTGGCTCTAAGTGAACGTATTTGCTACGTCAAGTTCGCGGCTCGGAGGAGAGCCAATCTAGCTGTTGTTGTCTGCTACGCACCTACGAATGAAGCTAGTCTCCAAGAGAAGGAGCTGTTTTGGAGTCAACTTTCAGACCTAGTTTCCAGCTTCAAACATAGGGAGCGTATTTGTGTCATCGGTGACCTCAATGCAGAGCCTGGACACCAGTTGAATGACATCATGAGCTGCAGAGGCCCGTTTGGAATGGGTGAAGAAAATGAAAACTCGGAAAAGTTGTTATCATTTTGCACTTCACTCAAATTGCTCGTAGGTGGTACATGGTTCCAGCATCGTCAAGTGCATCGGTACACCTACAACCCTCCCGATCCGAGTGTCGAAAAAAGATGCTGGATCACATTTTGTTTGCAGAGAGATACAGAGGATGTCTGACGAATGTGAGGAGCAGAAGAAGGAAAACCACAATTACCGATCATGAACTGGTCATTGCGGAAGTATCTATGAAACTTTTGTCTAAAAAGCCATGTTTCACGCCCAGAATTAGTTCTGCAAAGCTGCAAGATGAAACAACGCGTGACTTTTTCACGCAGGAGGTCAAGTTACATCTTGATAAGAGCGGCAATTTCGAGAAAACAGAGCAGTCTTGGGACAATTTTCGAAAAACCCTGAACCAAGCAGCAGTGAAATGCCTCCTTCCGGACAAGCGAGTGAACAAACCTTGGATTTCTCCAGATTCTCTGGAACTTATCCGGAAACAAGCTGATCTACAGTTGAAGAAACACAGCAGCGCGGTGGCGTTGTTAGAGTTCACAAACTGCTGTAAGGAAGTCAGAAAAGCTCTACGTGCAGACAAACGGGCATGGCTTGAACGCAAAGGCCAGGAAGTGCAGAGCTTTGCGGACAAAGGCAACTTGAAGGAGGTTTTTGGGGCATCACAGCAGATTTGCCGAAACTGGAGTCCCCAGTTGACCAAATTAGTTTCAAGCACTGGCGTCAACTTACGGAAGAAAGAGGAACGACTTGAACGCTTGACGGAACATTTTAGTCAACTCCTGAATCCCTCAACATCCAGTTGCAGTACGAGATTGGATCCCGAAGAAGCAGCTGAAAGCTTGTCGATTGACCTGAGCCCAATTCGATTTGAAGAAGTGCTTGAAGCTGTCCGCAGGTTGAAGAATGGCAAGGCAAGTGGACCCGATAACATTTCCTGTGAGATGTTGAAAGCACACAAGGGTATTGTCGAGTGGCTCTGGGACATCATAGATAAGTGTTGGTCGACGGAAGTTCTGCCCGATGACTGGAAGGTAGCAGAAATTGTCCCATTGTACAAGAGTAAAGGAAAGAGGTCAGAGTGTTCGAACCACCGAGGGATCTCTCTATTGTCAGTACCAGGCAAAGTGTTCGCTTCCGTTATTCTCAATCGATGCAAAGATTCAGTGGATCGCGTCTTAAGGGAAGAGCAGTGCAGAAAAAGCAGAGGATGCGCCGATCAACTCTTTGCCCTGCGTCAAATAATAGAGAAATCAATGGCGTTTCAATTGGATATTAGCTTTTGTTTCATAGACTTTCGAGCGGCATTCGATTCTGTCGATCGTGAGCAGATGTACCAGATAATGAAACACTATGGTCTTCCGCAAAAAGTGATAAACATCATAAGAAACAGCTATGATGGATTCAAATGTCGAATCAAAGCCGAAGGTGAGAAAGGACGCTTATTTGATGTCAGAACGGGCGTTAGGCAGGGTGATGTGTGGTCCCCAATCCTATTCGGCCTTGTCATCAACTACATTTTGGCTAACTCGGTGCATGGAGGATTAGACATTGGGAGATTGGTGGCTGACTTAGATTTTGCTGATGATGTTGCTCTCGTGGGGGTCACAGACAGTGAGGTGCAAGAAAACCTACATCGAATCGAGGCCCTTGCGGAAGCCGCTGGTCTGAAGATTAATGTGGCCAAAACAAAGAATATGGGCGTAAAATGCGACAGCCCAAATGTTGTTGCAGTGCCTAGTATCCAACAGAACGTGGAGATACTCACTGGAACACATAAAGGCAAACTAGGAGTCCTGGCAGAGACATCTAGCCAGTCACGACTAACCATCAGCACGGAGGTGCTGCTGGGAACGAAAAAGAAAGCGGGCTGGTTCGAAACACAAGATGGCCGGAAGCTAAGATTGAAAAGCTTAGCGGTGGCTAAGCCAGCGTTGGTAGCTTCACAACAACAATCTGCGGTAGCAGATTCAGAGTCGCTAGAAAATGAGAGTCGGTCAGTGGTGGCTGACCAAGAGTCTTTAAGATGTCAGAATTGTCAGCGGCAATTCAGTACAGTTACCGGACGCAAAGTGCACCAAACAAGATTCTGCAAAGCCGGTTTGTCAAAGAATGTAGTCGACAAGTCAAAGTTCGAGCAACTAGAGGCGAGCCTTACCTGTGACAAGTGTGAAAGAAAGTTCAAAACAGTCAATGGCCGAAAAGTTCACCAATCGAGATACTGTGGCAAACCTAAAGCAGTTGCCACACGCGTGTTTTCCTGCAAAGTACAAGATGTTCTCGGAAACGAGTTTGAAAACATAGAAGCGTTCAAGTATCTCGGATCATATGTCAGCCTCAAGCATGGAGACCTGCAGGAAGTCAATTGCAAACTTGCAGAAGGTAGACAACGGTTTGCTAACTTCCAAAATCTCTGGAAGAGCAAGCAGCTCAGCGTGCACCTCAAGTGCAATTTGTACAAAGCACTCGTTTTATCAGCCGTGCTGTACAGCTCAGAGATTTGGACTCTTTCGAAATTAATGGAGAGAAAACTTGAGAGTTTCCACTGTGGTTGTCTTCGGAGAATTCTACGTGTGTCATATCTGGAGAAAGCAACGAACGAAGAAATTATGTCAAGATCACGAATGCCCCAACTATCCACGATTATCATGCTCAAACGGATAAAATGGTACGGACATATCCAGAGAATGGAACCAGGAAGATTAGCCCGCAGTGCCTTCGATTGAGACCCGCCCGATCAATACGTCCATGCTAGACGCGCTCCTGGGGGGCAACGGAAAACGTGGATGAGTCAAATCGAAGGAGACTGTGTACGAAACAAAGTATCGTTCACCAGATTGCAGGAGAAAGCAGCAACCGGGTCAAAGAATGCCTTCAACAATTTCGTCGTACAGCACTTCACAGAATAACCAAACAAATAACTCTTCTTGTTTTGTTTGTACTTGTTGCCAACCGTGCCTTTATTTCATATTTGGAATTAAAGTGTTGAAACAGTAGTAGTAGTAGTAGTAGTAGTAGTAGTAGTAGTAGTAGTAGTAGTAGTAGTAGTAGTAGTAGTAGTAGTAGTAGTAGTAGTAGTAGTAGTAGTAGTAGTAGTAGTAGTAGTAGTAGTAGTAGTAGTAAAAGACTCAATTCCTTGCTGTTGCACTTCATTGTAAAGCGTAAAAAGAATGCTGAAACAACTTTTACAGATCAAAAGGTGATTAAATTAAGAATAATTCCTGCAAAAAAGTGCAACAGCATTTCACATAAAAAGAACATGAGTTTTCCAGGTCAAAGTATTCAATTAGAGTGCGTAAAAACTGGTCAATTGCATACGTAGACTGACGTTTAGACATGTCGAATTTGATAATCTTCATTCGCATCAGATGATTTGCAGCAGATTAAGATCGATTCAAAAAGTTTTCATCTATCTTAATTTTCCTGTTTTTTGAGAATTCAAAATGTCCAATGTGATGAAAATTTGACGTCGAGGTGACATAAAATTGCATTAAGATGCGAATCAATAAAACCATTTAGCAATTTCCATAGAAGAAGTAGGTCTGTTCTTATTAACTGCAAAGAAACGGGCAAGATGTTGAGGACTATCAAACTTTCAAGGTAAGACTTTTTACAATTCAGAACCCATTTGAGACAAAGTTTTTCCAACTTTTGCAATGCCGAAATTGAAGGATACCACGCAGCCGAACCGTACTCTAAAATAGACGACGCCATCGATTTATATAAAAATTTTCTTCTAGAAACATAAACTCCGATTGGAACACTACGCTTCAAAAAATTTAAAACTTTTGTAGTTTTTGCTATGCTGAGGTTAACATGATTATCCAAACACAATGAACTGCTCACAGTGATGCCCAAATCTACAATTGAATCCACGTGTTTCAAGTGCGACCCACTCAAAGAGAGCTCAGCATTGTTGTAGCGTTGACTTAAAGATAAAATTTTACACTTGTCCGGATGAAAGTCCAACTCGTTTAAAAATGACCAGGAGGATAAGCTGTCTATATCATTCTGAATTTTGTCGATTGAAGAAACAGAAAACAATTTAAGGTCATCGCAATAAAGAAAATATTCACAATGCTGTATTGAGTCTGTTACATCGTTAATAAAAATGATAAAGAGAAGTGGACCCAGCACGCTACCTTGCGGAACGCCTGACGTCACCACTGCTTCACTTGAAAAACATCCGTCAACTTTACCAACTTGCTTTTGACAGGTGAGATATAATTGAAAGAGCTTTATGAGATTGTGATCAAAACCAAATGAAGATAATTTATGTAACAGTAACCCGTGCGAAACTGAATCAAAAGCTTTTTTCACATCAAAATATACAGTCAAGCAATCGTGAGTTGTATCTTTAGCAGCATAAACTTTGCCCAAGTATGAAAAAAATTGAGTGAACGTGCCACGATGTTTCATGAACCCGTGCTGTTCACGTTTTATTTGGAACAGACTCGTGAGTAAATGAAGTTGAATATGAAACGCTCAAAAACAATTGACAATTTAGGTATGATGCGTATAGGTCTGTAGTTTGTTACATCAGATATGGACCCAGAATTGTGAAGCGGAGTAACGGTTGATGTTTTCCACTGAGAAGGCCACTGCTGAGTTTTAGTAATCCGCAAGAAAAATTCGAAGACCAATGGTGACAATTGTTGGGCACTTTCTTTTAGTACAAAAGACGGAATAGAGTCCATGCCAATTGATGAATCTTTTGAATTTCTGCTTAGCAAATTGTATACGTCGTCAATTGTGAAATGTAGATAAATGACGGCATAGTTAAAAAAACAAAAAGAAAACGGCTAAAATAAATTCCTCTAGATTTTTTCAAGCTTAACAAAAAAATCACACGGAAACCTAACATCAAGTTATTCTTCCTGTGAAATGCAGTTACTGCATATGAACCTATTGTAGTCAGTCCCACAACATTGGAACGCTATCGAACGCCTCAAAGGTCTCAAATTTAAAACTTTGTTGTTTATTTGCATGTCGGGAGTTTTTCGAACGTTCGCTTGCGTTGCAACTTTATGGGACTTACTATATTCTGTCTTAAAGAGTTGAAATAAGCTAACGTTCGAAAAACGCCAAAAAACGTGCAATTGAGCATCAATGTGGTCATTTGAATGTCAACGTTTTTTCTATGAAGCTTTCATTCATTGATTTTTTCTACGTGTTTTAAAATTGCAGACCTGAAGAAAGGATGGTTGGTGTCTGGACATACAATGACCCTGACAGCTCATTACTCTCAGCAGAATTCCCATTGCTATGAGCTACAGCTTTCACCCTGAAGGCGCGCCCAAACGTGTAGTCGATCTTCTTGTAAAACACATTCAAAGTGTCATATATATTGAAAGTTTGCAACCCAGAACTTGACAAGTGGGTCGGCTGGAACCGGATCTCAATTCTGTCAACTCCAAAACCACTCAAACTCCAGGTAACTTCGATGAAGTCCTCGCCGGGTTCGATTGAGTTTAGCTGGAAGTTTGCGGGCGGGTAGGGTTTGGCTGTTTGGGTTAAAACTAGGGTGTCGCTGAAGGCTCCACAACTGTATGCTCTCACGGTTACAGTGTATTGTTCCCCGGGAGAAATGGTCTGTTAAGTTATGACAGATTTCTCACTTATGAAGCTCAATTTCCTCTTTGATTTTTGCAAAAAAAAATTATTTCTGTCAATTTTTGAAATTATTCGGTTTTTATGGTTCGCTGAAGCATTAGAGAAAACATCTTAACTGCTTCCACATCCAATTAATATCAAGAAAGATTATTCTCCTGGAAAAATGATTGCTTTGATGAAAGGTTGAGATTTTATTTTTTGGTTGCTAATCAGAGATTAAAATTTTTATAGTTCATCAATCTTTTCTGCAGCACTTTGCCGAAAAAAAATGTTATTTATTTAGCATTGAGGAAATTAAATTAATATTATTATTATTAAAACTCTCTTTTCCTTATCCTGTTTATTCCTTGTTATTGTCTTTAGTCTTTTGCAAATTGCTCAAATTATTTACACATTTTTCTTCGAGAAAAGTCGAATGACCCCGTTTCTGAATCAATGTTATTTTCCTGAGCATGTAGCAATGGGAAATCTGTCATTCCTGTGTCACATGTTTCTCCCACCCATCAGGACCAGATGATGGATCTATGTCGTATGATAAACCCAGCGGTTCCACCTGGATTGAGAAGTGTTCCAACCCTCCGGAGTGGTACCAGAAGAAATAGAGATGCTCTTGAGTCGATATCCTCTGAAAAAATTTAAAAATTAGATTTTAATTATAGCTATTTTAAAATCATACTAATAATTTATTATTAATATTATTATAGTGTTTATTTACACTGCTTTTAAATGGTTATGTTTGAAAAAAGTATGATCGAGGTAAATTTAAAGCATGAGATCAGTTATTCGAAATTTTCAAAATTTGCTATGTTCAGTCTATGAACATTATGAAAGACTCAAAACATCATGTTCATCCTACTTTCAGAAAAAAAGCTTTCTGGATTTATACTGAACATACTTGGCTAACAAAGTACCCTTAGGTTGCTCTGATTCAGTAATGAATCGTCGATATACTATTGGGATGTACTGATTCAGTAATGAAAGTCTATGACACTCGGGTCCGGGTGGAATCTTATTATCCTCTGAGGTATCATCAGGTATCTTCTGAAAATTAAAAAAAAACATTTCAATTTTAGCTATTTTAAATTCAAAACAGTAAATTATATCAATATTATTATTAGTGTTTAATACTACTGCTTTCCGATGGTTATCTTTGAGGACGTTATGAACGAGAAGGAGGAAAGTATGAGGTATCCTTTTTTATGGCTAATTATTGATTGGATTGTCTGTTCGGGGGTGATTATCATCTGCGTTTTTTCAGATCTTTGTTAACTACCTGGTCTCTGTCTAATATTAGGCCCCTCAACAAATTATTATCGAAACAATTGAATGCTGCCATTTGCCTTACACCTGTTTCGTCACTCAGAAGTATTTACAAAAAACGTTATATTATATTTATGCGCAGTTGTTGATTTAAATTTCATTGTTTTTGCTAATTTTGGTTTTTTTGGTACGTGATAGAACGTGGCATCTCTTTGTAAGTTTTTCAACGGTGTTGTATTAAAATGATTGATGACAGTTACGACATTAAACTATGCTCATCAAAATTCCTTAATACAATAAATTGCCATCGTGGGACCATTTTCAATCGACACCGACATCCAAACAAAACTCTACTTGAACATACTCTGCGAGAGATTTTTAATTTTTACTTTCAACGTTGGTTTTTGTTAATTTGGCTTCAGACACTGATAGCTTGCAAAATTGAGCACAACATCCAAACTCAGTCATCATTGACTTTTGAGGTGGATTGGAGAAATTTTCTTTCCCAGTTAGCAATTAAGCCACCTAAGTTTCGAAAAGACAATAAGCAGTTGACCAAATAAATTCTTCAATAGTACTGAAATTTTGAAAAGAAGAAATAGCAAAAATTTTGCAAAATTAGATAAAAACTTTCAAATTCATCCGCCAAAATCAAAAGTTATATATAATTTTTCTCTTCATTAATTCATCTCAAGCAAAGTTTGTAGCAATTATATTAGTCCTGTGGTCTTTTTATGCAATTTTTCACTTGACTTATATTTTTTCTGACCCAATTGACTTTTGGTCCCTAAAAACGGGATAAACAAGTAGCGCTCTGAGGGCATTAAGTAGACGAGCAGTTCTCTTAGGGCTTTAACTTACTAATTATCAGATTCACCGAAACTACTTTGAGGAAACAATTTAAAGGTGTGTGTGTGTGTGTGTGTGTGTGTGTGTGTGAAGGGCGAGTCTTAGACTTAAAAGTTTGACCCCCTCTGTCACACCCCTCAGTCACCAAACCCCCACCCCCTATCCCAACACCCCACAACCGACATCCCGTCTACCATCCTACAACCTGGCGGTTTGGACCCTCTCTCGTCCAGCTCTGGCACAAATCAACCCCCATCGCTTGACGCCCATCACTTAACCCCTCCCCATCGCTTAACCCCCTCCCCACTCTGCTTACCCCTTCCTAATACTAGCATCCTTAAGCCCAGCTGGCTACTACCGAAGCCAACCGCTCGCGCGTCGTATGAGGGCAATTCGCCTGATATTCGGCTAGGTTTATGCATTTTTCTCCAATTTTCTCCAAAAATTTTCTCCATTTCTCAGCTAAATTTGATGCAAATAACAGGTAAATGTAATTGAATCAGGTAGAAGTATTTTTTTTTACTTAACTCATCGTAAGATGAAATTAAGAAACTTTTTAATCTCAAACTCATTTTGACATCAGTTTTCCTGAACCCCGTGAAGTTAAATTTATCTATTTTAAGTACCTATTTTAATTTACACCAATTTAATTTTTTAAGAACGCGCTTGAAGTAGTAGTTTTTTCTGGGATTAACTCCGGATTCAGCGAAAAATAGAGATGGCAGTTTTAGAATTAACTTGTGTGAAAATTCAATAAAATATATATTTTTGCGGTTAAGAACGTATAATTAACTTACCAATCCAAGATTGTTTCCAATTGAGAAGTGGAATGTATTCGACAGGGGTGTTTGTGTAGGGGCAGAGACTTCAGTGCCTTGTTCAAAATCATAGACGTCAACTTCTGGGTTGCATCCTAAACTGAAGATTCTGACTTGGAACAAATAGCATTCTCCAATTTGTAGATTGTTGAAGGTCTTCTCGAAGCTCAAGCTGAAACAGAGAGATAAAAATATCGACCTGACTCGAGGAAATGTCGGACTGTTTGAAAAAAATAGGAAATGAGTGGAGTTTAAGCGGTGTTAGAAGGTTGAGAGAGAGAACAACCTAATGTAAATTTTGCATAAAATAAGCTTCACAGAGCTTAACAAGAAACGCTACGTGTTGAATGCATACTTGGCTAGAGATAAGAAGCCTTAAGGAGCAAGAAAGAACATGAGAACGGTTTATAAGAGATGCCCAAGTTCGAGAGCTTAAGACCATTTGGTGTAAATGGGTTGCACACTGGGCTTGCAAGTAAGGGATGCTGCTTCAAATCCAGTACGGGTACATTTCAGAGTATTTGCACCTGCTTAGACACCCCCCCCCCCAACAAGCGTAAGGCTGGAAAAATAAGGAAATGCTAAATGCGAGTACTGTTTCTTCTCGAATTAAAATGATAACGAAAAAGTTAATCGTTCTGGAAGCAAAAAAAAACATATAGAAGTCACGCAAGCATGAAGTAATATTTTTCACCATGAAACTTATTCTTTAAATTAATGAATTTTTTATTGCATTTACAAAGGTAAAAACAACTTTTTAATGCTCCTAAGTTGCTATTTAAAGTGATGCCCATTAAGAGCAGCCCAAAATGCAACCAAAAAATTAGTAGAGGTTTCATAATTATCAAATAATAATTATCAAAACATGAAGCTTCTTCTAATCTTTTCAGTTGCACTTTTAGCTGCTCTTAATGTCAAAGAGTTTACTTTGATTAATAAAAATACACTTGGGTTGTAGCATTTTTAATCATTCTAATTTTAGATAATTATAGATGGGTTTTAATTTAAACCAATTATATTCCTATTTTTTTGTTGTCCACCAATTCAAATAAATAACAATAATTTTCTTGGAAATTCGGCGAAATGACAATATGGTCCTTAGATTTCACCGTTAGCTTAATGAATTTGATTATATTTGATAGTTAGTGTTAGTAGAATTTGCTCGAATTTGCTAAATTTGATCAGTAGAAGCTCCATATTGTCATTTAATCGAGTTGCCAAAAATTGATTTTGATTTATAAGAATCAGTTGAAAAACAAACAAAGATGAAAATAATGGTTTAATTTGAAACACATCGACAAATATCTTAATGTAGAACGTTGACTATTGCTGTAACCTAATTGTATGTTTTTAGGTTAGTCAAAGTTAAATCTTAGATATCATGAGCTGCTAAAATGCAACCGAAAAGATTAGTAGAAGCCTCATAATTTGATCTCAAGATTTCAAATGAAGAAATGTTTTCATCAAAGTTACTTCAAGCAGATTTGATTGGTGACAAAACTATATGAAAAAACCCGCAAATACTTTGAAACACGCAAATAACGTAAAATAACAATTTGTTACTAAAACTTTGGAATGGCGATAAACTGGATAATAAATTAAACATTTATTATAATTGTACTGAAAGCAAATTTTTTAAAACTCTTAGTTGTTAATTGAATTATAATATAAAAGTTTCTCAATATTGGTCGGCAGTTTGAGCTTCAATTTTACGACTGGTATCAATTGACTGTGATTGACTGTGAAAAATGAGAGTAGTGAACAGTGAGAGCTGTCTAGAGGAAAAAATTTTCCCAGCAACAGATGCGCGTCAGATATTGCGGTAGGATGAAACATACCCGGCAGATTGCCGGAAAATAGCCGCCGTTGATTCCAATAAGCATGATTGGGATTGAAAGAATAGAAGATATTGAAAAAAAAAGATCGATTGAAAAAAGTCCGATTTATTTTGATGGCATTTCGTAGTTGAACATAACGTACTTCTGTTTCTTAGAGAGAGGCTACAGGGGCTAATATCAATACCAATAAGCATTAGAGATGGTAACTAAGACCTATAGGAACGACGTTCAAATAGCGGGCATCTAAAATTGGGCTTTATGGGTTTATCCCGTTTCTAGTTCTGACTTCAATTTTTTATACTGACTCTGTTCATTTTGAATTGCTTTGCTGAGCAATTGATGTTCAAAATTACTTCCAGCAGAATGAGAGAAGAGAGATACTAGCCTAGAGAAGTCATAAAGATTTCACGCAAAATGTTGAACAAGCGGCAAAATGAGGTAAAGCGAAACATTTTTTTTTCGACGAAGTAAAAAAACATAGCAGGACAAGTCCTGAAATACAATTCAAAGAATTGAATGAAAAACTCAGACGTACTCTAGCTGACCAGCATATAAATTGAACAATTCCAGCCAGAACACAAACAAAATCATCTCAAAAAATTGAGAAATTTAAAGAATCAAAACTGAACGAAATATACTCAAACTCGAAGCTTTCAAACCTAAGGCAAAATTTTTTCCCTTAAAAAATACCTATCACAAAAATATGTTCAAAATCAATTTTTGTTTCTGAAATCGGTCCAGTATTATATCTGCAAGACCAGAAAAATATTCATTGGCCCTTGAAGATCGATGAATAACTCGAAAATGAGCAAAAAAATTTAAGGAAAAAAATTGCAAATTATCAGAAAATGCTGCTAAAAATTGTGATATAGATAGTTTCAGAATCATTTCTAGGTCTCTAGAGGCTATACAGTAACCCAATTCCACGCTTTAAAAAACTCATTGGTTCAATATCGATAGGCAATAATTTTTTAAAAAGTTTTCAAACTTCAGAAAATGGAAACTCGTTCTGTTAAAATTTTGAAAGCCATTCAATTGCCACTAGCATTTTATATTTATTTAATAACATACTATCAAACACTGGATGAGGTTACCTGTCTACTGAGACAAGAAAAAATAAAATACAAATGATTTAAATCTTGAAAAAAATTGCAAATTTATCAAAAAACTTCCAAAAGTTGAAAAGTTAAATTTGTTGAAAACAAATCCATTGAAAGTAAAAACCATTTAGAACCTATTTATCAGAACGTGGAGTAGGTTTGCTTCCACCTGAGAATGGACCAATATCAAAAATTGACAAAAACTTTAGGAAACCTTAAAAAATTGCAGATTTTATCGAAAAATGCTAAAATTCGAGACACTAAAATTAGAAACTATGAAGTGCCCCTTTAACAAACCACAAAGGAGATTGCTTGTTCCTTGAAGCTGGAAAAACTGACGATAAACCTGAAAAAAATGAGGATTTTGTCAAAAAAAATTTCTAAAATTTGAGATATTCAAAAGTTGAAACCTATTCCATGGCAACTAAAAATTTTTCAGTAACTTACCATCCGACCGCTAATGAAGATTTCTGGCCCCTGGGAATCAAACAACTTGAATAATGACAATGTCAGAAAAAAATACGAAGAAATTGCAAGCTTTGTCAAAAAAGGCTAAAATTCATGATGGCAAAAAGTTGAAAACCATTCCATTACCACTAGAAACTATGCAGTAATCTATCATCAAACCCTTTATCAAATTCTAGAGGTTTCTTGGCACCTAGGGCTGAAAAACTCAAAAAATGACAAAGATTTTCAAAAAACCTGAAAAAAATTGCAAAAGTTAGTATCCTTTCGCGAGTTTGTGTTTGTAGTACCAAAACTTATAGCTCATAAAATAGTCATAACAAGCAATTTTGTGTCGCAAACGACCTTAATCAACTTTTATAAACTTCAATCTAACTCTAATCAAACAAAGAAACTCAAAAAAATCACAAAAACTTGAAAAATTGCACCATTTTGAGCCCAAAAACTCTTAAAAATGACCTTTTGACCTTAAATTAAGGCCGTCCCAGCAGCTGCACCTCTATTAGCACTTGAAGGACAAATAAAGCCCACTTTGGGCCTCTAATGAAACTTAATGCCCGCTGGGCTTTACCTGTTTATCCCGTTTTGAACGATCAAAGTCATTGGAAAATGTGTGAACACATCTTAAAAAAAAACACAGCGCACCAATACAATTCAAATTCTTTGAATTGTAAAAAAAATATGAGCGCTATAATAGCCGGCTAAGAAGATGAGGGCGGCTAGTAATTAGAGTCTTGATTGAACTTTTAGAACTTAATATTAACTGAAATTTTGGTTTTGAAGGCCATCTAAAACAATTTTTTTGATATTGAAGGTCATCTAACAAAATTTTTTTGACAATGAAGAACAGAAATTTTTTGACATTGAAGAACAGAAATTTTTTGACATTGAAGGTTATCTAACGCAAATTTTTTACAGCGTTTTTTTTCTTATATTTGTTGAGAAACCCTACATTGTCCCATAACGAAATAATGCATCGACTCTAAGCAAAAATTTCGGGTCTTTCCCATTATAGTCCCCCCAGCTTAGTGGTCAGATAACCTATAGCCCCCCCCCCAATCACGGTAAATATACCACAATGGGGGGGGGCTATATTTTCATGGGGGGCTATAATGGGAAAGACTCAAAATTTCAATTATGTTTAATTTCGTTTCATTTTCTCATTTTTTCAATCAAATAGAGGTAGGTGATAACCTGAAAACTGTCTCTGTTTGATCCAGCACAGTTCCATCGCTTTTCTTCCTCAAATCCGTCTCAATTTTGGCCCCAACACCAGACTTGACATTGAATTGCATAGTGATTGTTGATTGGGCAGTTTGGAATTGCAGATTTTCAATTTGGTCGGTAGAGGTCGGCTGAGTGATAATTGTCATGACACTCTCTAGTCCCGCGTGACTCACTGACTGTAAGTAGATTGTGTAGCTTTCTCCTGCTGTGAGAGGATTTCCTACAGATCCTAGAGTGAAGCTTGTTGCTCCTAATGCTACGTCACACGGGCATTCTCCAAATACTGGGCTGGTGGTAATTTTGAAGCTCTGAAAATCAGTTAATTTCGTTCAGATTTCTAACCTCAGCTTCAAAATTCCTGAACCGGAGGAGTTTGAACCGGAATAACATGTAACGTTTTTTTTTTTGTAAAAAATGCGTTGAACGTGTGGAGAATATTTTTATTCAGTACATTCGGCGTTGGATATATTCTGAAAACTGGGACTATTCTGCCCCCACCCCCCCCCCCCCCCCTATAGTGATTTTTATGCCCCCAATTAAAATTTGTTGTTATGGGGGGGGGGGGGGGTATTTGCTCACTAAGCTAATGAGGAGGGTGGGGGGGGGCACAGAATAGATCCAGAACTCTTTGAAACTTTCAGCAAAAACTGTTAAATGTCTACATATTCATTTGATTTTCTATATCAACTATTTACTTTTTATATAATTACACACTGCCCACACGTTTTTCTAGATTATTTTGTTCACTTAGAACCAAAGAAATATAGAAATGACTAATTTGTTTGCCAACAATTGAAACTGAACCAACAAAAAGGATATCTTACCTCAAAAATCCCCAGTGGTAAGAACTCCAAGTGTATGCTATGTGGAGTTACAACTCGTTCATTTTCTCTGTCTTGAATCCGGGAGGGATACGAGTGGATTCGGAGGTTCTTTGTCCGTGAGAGAGGGTTCGATCCCCTGCCACTCCACGTGATAACAACATCATATGTCTCTCCAGGTATGACTGAGAGAACTCGTCGGTTTGTCAGTCTAGAGAAAAGACATAGTGTAATTGCATAAGTATTTATGCTTTTTTTTTCAAAAATTGCATAATTGTTGCCCAATTATGAAAGATCAGAAGCGTTGATTTATTTGAGTTTACTTTTTTGCATCAGCTTCAGGCCCATACCTCCTATGACGGTTAAGAAATTCATTTTGTTTTTAAACTTATAAGCTTAAAACTGTGCATGATGAACGGTTTTCTTGAAATATCTTGCTAGATTTTGGGAGCAAATTTTGCTAGAGCATGCATCATAATGAGGATGCAAGATAGCCAATCGAAGTCGACTTGCGATTGTAAAATAACATACGCAACCTGGTTATATTTAGTTATACTCTGATAGTTACAAATTTAGGAACTATCTTTAATCAAAGTTTTTTTGAACTAAAAATCTTTCATTAAAAATTATGAGTCAGCTGTAAATCGCTCATTATTTAGTTCTACTACTGAAATTGTTCATGAGTTCACATACCTATTTTTAAACCTGATTTAATCAGGAATTTGGTGTTTTTTACAAGTTCTTTCAGCTTTTACTCCATTTTTCAGATGGATTTATGATTTTATGATTACGATTTTCTCAGTTCATCCACTGGCCTATCTACACGCCAACGGTGTAGACCAATTTAATTTAGAGAGTCAATAAATTTTTGATACGATAAGCACAAATGAGCAGATTGACTCTGAACGAACGCAACCTTATCATACTTCATTTTTTCAGAACTTTCTTTTCTCTTTTTTTGTGTTTATTATATTTTAAATTATCATAAATTCTTCCTCGACATTTCTACACAGTAAAAATAAGTATTTAAAAACATTGTATTGATGCCCACTCAATTATTAATCTAGTAGAAAATGCAAAAAAAACTATTATGTGCGTGCGCAATAATAACTTTTCTATTTTCTCCTCATTCGCCACCTCTTTTCTATTTTTTAGGCTAGCTTTTGGGCTAGATAATCATTGATTGTTGAGATATCATTTAGATTTGCTAATTTGTCTTACATATAGTCATCCATGTTAGTTTTTGGCTGACTTTGGTCTGATTGCATATTAATTGAACTTTTTTCATCTTTTTCTGAATAAAAATCAATTGTTTTTCTTGTTATCTTATTGTTGGTAAGTAAAAAATTGTTGAAAAAAATATTTTTAGAGAAAAGATATCAGAAAAACTATATACATTTTTTTCAACAATAAACGTTTCAAAATTTTTTACGGAACAAGTGGAACTAGTTCGTTCCAAAATTGTGTGTGAAACCAAGCTCTCATGTTTTCTTAGCTCGTAAAATAGCTTTTCTTTGCATTGTCAACAATTTTTAGTTGCAAAATGGTTTTCTTATTGCTCATTAAACGGTTGACAATTAGTTGAGTTCAAAATTATATATGCTATCTCTACACGTATCTTGTTACTAATCTTAGATCCATTAAACAACAAATTTTTTTGACAAACAAAATTTGTTCGAAAATTTAGCAGTTAAAAAAACAGTTCATATTCTAATTCAATAGATAATATTTTTCCTAAAAAGTTAGTGCAGATTGTTTCGTGCTGCAAAAAATCAAAACAAATTCTTGCCTGTCAAGAAATTGGAACGCTTCTTTTAACAGTGAAGACTATTGATAAACCAAGTTACGTGTCTTTTTGTCCTTTTTTGCTAGACATTTTTTAAACAAATTTTACAGTTTAACTATACTGTAGACTTAGGACCTTTCTGCTGTCAAAAGGCTGTCAACAACACAAAATGCTGTCGCTCTATCTTTTTCCTGGAAAAATTAATAATCTGTCTCTGCTATTCACAATGCTCTGTGCTCGTATACTAAATTCTGCGTCAATAATTAGTGTTGTTGACAGAAACTGTTGTAAACAAGTTTTTGTTTATAGTATTGGATTTCAGGAGAAGAATTTCTCATGAATAACTAATAAAAACATACATTTAGAAAATGTGACAAAAATTGAGAGGCAACATTTACTTAAACTGAAGGTTTAGAAAAGTCTGATTGAAATCTTCTGAAGAGAATTTGGGTAATAACTAAACATAGCCGGCAGATTGCAAGAAAATAACGGCAATAGCTTCGTCAATCTGCGGTCTCAAAAAGAAAGTAAAGAAGAGAGACGAAAACGAAACTTATTCTTTTCATTAGGGGCTGATATTTTAGGCTTTGATTAAAAATGTGTATAACTTATTGCTGTTTTTATTAGCTGCTCTCAAAAAAACCTTAAATTTAGAGAGATATACAGTCACTTGACGTTATCTCTTTGAATTAAAATATTAAAAATCAATTTCAGAGTGAGGAAGTCATTTTTGAGAGTTAGCTAATTCAAATGTGACCATAATTTAATCACATGAAAAAAAAACAATGAAAAACTCGCTCCCCTAAGAGTAAAAAACGACGCCATGCACGCAATTCAGTTGAAATTGCATGAACGAATGAACAAACAGCAGATTTGAAGTGATTGTGACATCATATGGTCGTAACAAAAATCTTGCAAGCGAAACTAAAAAACATAGCTGGACAAGTCCTGACGTACAGTTCAAAGAATTTTCATTAAGTAAACAAATTATTATAGCTAGAACGGACTATGACTGAATTGGGAAAACAATTTGTAAACAAATCAGATAAAAAAAACCGGAAAATCAACGTCAAAATGCCGCATGCGTACGAAAAAAACCACTAGCGAGAAAGGGAAATTTGGTGTAAACAAAAAAGTAGGCCTTGAATGAACTATGAATGGGTTGGAAAAACTATTTAGAATAAAATCCGCTCCTAAAAGTTGAAAAAACAGTAAAAATCAAAGTAAAATTGCCGCATGTGAACAAAAAACCACTAGGGAGAAAGCGAATTTTTGTTCAAACACTGTTTTCTCACTCTATAATTTAAAATTAGAGCGAAAAAGTTTAACGTCGCAAAATCACTCGCTTTCTGTCCAACTTCACGTTTCGGCGTGACGAAAATCATTACTCCTATTTGTCTTCAAAAATCATGATAATGTGTGAACAGATCTTAATAAAACATAGCAGGACAAGTCCTGACGTACAATTCAACAAACTTCCGTTGACTGAACAAAACGGGCTACGAGCGAATTGGGAAAACGATTTCTAATAAAATTAGGTTAAAAAACTTTAAAATAAAACAAAAAAAATCGACTTCAAAATGCAGCATGTGAACAAAAAACCACTAGCAAGAAAGCAAAATTTTGTCCAAAAGCTGGTTTCTCACTCTACTTTGAAACTAGAGCGAAAAAATTCACACCGCGAAATAATTCGCTTATTTGCTTTATTTCCTGTTTCGGCGTGACCAAAATCAATACTCTTAATTGACTTCACAAATCACCAAAATGTGTGAACAGATCTTGAGAAAAAAGACAGCGCCCCAATACAATTCAAATTCTTTGAATTGTAAAAAGACAGCACCCCAATACAATTCAAGTTCTTTGAATTGTAAAAATTCAAGAGAAGGACAATAATAGCCTCAGTTATCGCTTCGCGGCTAACAAAAATATGACGTTCCCCTTATCTTGATCAAAACAGTGAAATCTGCCAAGCTTAAATTTTTGTTTTCACCACTCTCCTTCATTAGTGCTAGTTTTTTGTGTTCATACATTTTGCGGATGATTTTTCAACAAAAGAGCTTCAGCTCCGGTAGTTACATTCACAACACGGCACACGAAACGCCACATAAAAACTTTATGAGAAACATAGTATCAGGTGATTTTTGGAGCCATTTTTCCACACACTGGATAGTTTTTGGTCACATAAACCTAAGAATAATTTCAGTTCAACATCCAATAAGTAATTGTGTTATAAATAAACGGTTTTCTTCAAAAAACTGCCTGACGCAATAAAATGCCATAGAGAGCTTTCAAAAGCATACTGAAATCAAAATTCGTTGCTAAACTGACGTCTCTCAGCTTTTAGCTTAATATTCATCAGATATTCGTTTTTTGCATTATTAACGTAGAATTTCGGCAATGAAGCCTTAATTTAGCAAATATTTCAGTGAAATAAAAATAGTATTTGTACAAGGATAGTTTTTGAACATTTTGATAGGATATGAAATAAGCTACACGCTATTTTAAAGCCTAATTTGAGCTAAAAAATGTACACGATGTAAAAATTTTGTTCACAATTATATTACATTTACTTAATCAAAGAATTCAGCCGCAGTTTGAACAGGAAACCTGAACAGATGAAAAGCTGTTTGTTTTTTTTTCAAGATCAAACTTTAAAAAAGTTGAATGATTAAGTTCAAATAAAGTGACGTTTTTGATAATAGTGCGTTGCTAGAGAACAAATAGCAAAACACTTCTCCGAGTATAATGGGAAATTTTTAAAGTTTTGCTAGAAAAATTGCAAGGGAAAAGCATAGTTCGAATGTTTTTCTTGCAAGAATCTTGCAAAATTTTGAATCCATCTTGCAAGAATCTTGCTGGAAATCTTGCGGGGCATTAGGAACAGTTCTAATATTTTTCTTGCAAGAGCACTGCAAGATTTGCATTCATCTTGCAAGATTGAGCAAGATTTTGATCTGTTTTGTCCTGGTTATCAGGCTGGAGTCAGGAGTTGGTCACGATGAATTAGTTAATCAATTGGACTAGAGTTAAAGTTAGATATAAATACTAACCTGAATTCATAATTAACGCTTCGGGCGTCCCCAATAAATAGGCCTACATAGTCGACCAGAATGCCAGATCCAACCCCAGAATCTATTTGGAATTCAAGCACAACCTCTGTTGTGAAAGGGAAGCTCTGGCTGTACACAATTGGCGCAGGAGGAAGTGACTGAAAAAACAAGCAGTTAAAATTTTAACATGTAAAATTTACAGTAATTCAACTCCGACTGTTATTTTGCAAGATATTCCAATATTACGGACTATTACGGCAATTTCTAATATCTGGCATGATTCTTATGATTCTTATTTCTAATATCTTGCAAGATGTTGAAAGATTATTGACTATGAAGGTTATATTGCAGGATCATCTAGAAGGAAAACCAGTTTTGGACAGTTTTGGTCAGTTTTGGTCAGTTTGGTACGAGGGTCCTCCACCAATATTAGTTTTTAAAAAGTTGTTTGACTCAGCATTATTAGTTTAAAAATCACCCTCTCCAGCTTTGCGGTCCCCAGCATAGAGGTCTTCACTATATTAGAGCTCCACAATTAGTGTAAATATACCATCATATACCACCAAATATATATATATATATATATATATTTATAATATATATATATATATATATATATATATTGTAATGCATTATGAGACAAATTCAAGATATAAAAATATTCAATGAGATCAACATTCAGTGAAATATCAATGCATGCTCTATTTTAATTGTACCCAGCGCTTTTATGTTTTAGCATATTTTTATTGATGTTTTAACATACATTTAGTAATAGTTTCATCCGTAACATTTTGTATTTTTAACACGATTATTTTTGCTTTAATTGTGTTGGTTTGACGAGCCTCTTGACTTCCCGGGCCGAGGTGTCAACGCTAAAAAACGCAAAATTATGTAAGATTGGCGTTGATTGCGTTGAATTTATGTAAGATCTACGCTTGAGCGTAGATCTTACATAAATTCAACGCATTCAACGCCAATCTTGCCTAATTTTGCGTTGAATTTTGGCGTAGATCTTACATATTTAGCGTTGAATTTTAGCGTAGATCTTACATATTTAGCGTTGAATTTAGCGTAGATCTTACATAAATTCAACGCATTCAACGCCAATCTTACATAATTTTGCGTTGAATTTTGGCGTAGATCTTACATATTTAGCGTTGAATTTTAGCGTAGATCTTACATATTTAGCGTTGAATTTAGCGTAGATCTTACATAAATTCAACGCATTCAACGCCAATCTTACATAATTTTGCGTTGAATTTTGGCGTAGATCTTACATATTTAGCGTTGAATTTTAGCGTAGATCTTACATATTTAGCGTTGAATTTAGCGTAGATCTTACAAAAATTCAACGCATTCAACGCCAATCTTACATAATTTTGCGTTGAATTTTGGCGTAGATCTTACATATTTAGCGTTGAATTTTAGCGTAGATCTTACATATTTAGCGTTGAATTTAGCGTAGATCTTACATAAATTCAACGCATTCAACGCCAATCTTACATAATTTTGCGTTGAATTTTAGCGTAGATCTTACATATTTAGCGTTGAATTTAGCGTAGATCTTACATAAATTCAACGCATTCAACGCCAATCTTACATATTTAGCGTCGAAATTTGGTGTAGATCTTACATATTTAGCGTTGAATTTTAGCGTAGATCTTACATTTTTAGCGTTGTACTTAGCGTAGATCTTACATAAATTCAACGCTTTCATCACCAATCTTACATATTTTGCGTAGAATTTTGGCTTAGATCTTACAAATTTAAGGTTGAATTTTTTGAATTCCATTTCAGACCACTTTATGATTTCAAAAATTTCTCGAGTTTTTTTTTCAAAAGGTCAATTTTTTCAATGTTTCGACCCCGATACTTCACAGCTGAGAAAAGCGAAGTCAGCAAAAAAATCACTTTTTAGTGCTCTTTTTTAGTTCAAAATCCATTTGAGACCATTTTACGACTTCAGAACTTTTCCATGTTTTTTTTCGAAAAATCATTTTCACTGTTTCGACCCCTATGCTGCAAAGGTGAGAAACGTGAGATCAGAGAAAAATCATTTTTAGTGTTCTTTTATAGTGCAAAATCCAATTGAGAGTTCCAAAATTAATTTTTCAAAAATTTAATTTTTTAACTGTTTCGACCCTATACTGAACAGGTGAGAAAAATCACTTTTTAGTGGTCTTTTATAGTGGAAAATCCGTTTCAGACCATTTTACGATTTCAAAACTTTTTCAAGTTTTTTTTTCGAAAAATTAATTTTTTCACTATTTCGAACCCGATACTCCAAAGGTGAGTAACAAGAAGTCAGAAAAAATCTTTTTTAGTGCTCTTTTATAG
>NC_134475.1:8001469-8075907 GCF_964194025.1 Convolutriloba macropyga
CAAGAACATACGAAAAACAATAAACCCTTCATTTGAGAAAAAGATAAAGGGGCTCAGGACGTGACTCTTACGACGTGGTTTTTACGACCGTTGTCATCCCATGTTATTCCGACTTCTGTAAACTCAAAACTATTTAAGATGAGAACAAACAAAAATTTTATACTTGAGCAAGTTTCTCCGTTCCTGAATAAAGTGTGCGTTTCACACCACACAAAATCAAACATAAACAAGTATAAACAACTTTTTGCAATGAATTATAGAATTCAGTATAGTTTAAATGCAACAGGATAAGACATATAGTTTTTATTTAATTTACAGTTCTTTCTTGAAATTCGGTACACCAATGACAGCTGTGCAAATTGAAAAATATGCGCTTGAATTTACATTTTATCCAAAAAGTAGAATTGCTTAATCTTTGAAAGATTTTTCTTCGAAGGCAATTCTACTGGAGAGTGTGCTACTGTACGTTACTTGTGCTTTTCGCTCTCTTATGTCATTGATTCCAGTTGTACTTGCCTTATGGCAGCCTCTTGGTTCCTTCCTAAGTAGACTTTTAGACATTCTTCTCGACTTATAACTTTCTTAAACGTCCCACTACTTGTAGCTGTTAGAACAACCGTTGATTGTTGCATCATATTGCTGACGTCATGAACGCCTCTTGGTGGTAGAGTTAAACTAGAGGAACTTATTTCATTAAGCATTGGTTAATGATTTCATTAAGTTTTTCATTAAGTATTTCATTAAGCATTAGAGGAGCTATTATGCATCGGTTTATGCTTCTCTTGATAATTTTGCGAATCGTTTCTCTGATGACAGGCCACCGGGCTGACACCTGCTTACAGAGTCCCTCCAGTATTGAATAGCGATCACAAAACTCAATTCAGCTCTCTGTTACCTCACTCTCTTTTTGCACTTTTTTGAGCGTTAAAGAACTCGCACTCTGTTTCTTCTGCTACGCGCATCTACCTCTCTGCCCCGCGTCGAAGAGACCCTGTTATTACTTCTTTGTCTCTGCCTTTTGATTGCTGTAAAACAGCAAGGAAACAAACGACACCAAAAATTCGTCTTGTTCCTCGACTTGCTTCTATAAGAACAACGACTTGATACAGACACTTGAAAATTGCAAGTTAGTAATTTTGCGCTTTGGTATCGTTCACAAAAATAAACTCTTTTATAGCTGTTTTTCGAACTGCTACATTCATAGTGAAAGGTGAAAACCGATAGCCATTAAAAATACCAATCAAAATTGTTGTTTTATTTGAATTCTACCTGCTTACCTAAATCATAGTGTACAGTTTGAATCCATTCCAAAACCATTCAAACATATTGCTACAAAACGGTTCTCATTACACAGTGCTCAACACAGTTGGTATACTTTGGAAAAACATAACTGGTTGTTTCCACGTCAGTGCTGCTTTGACGTTCTAATTGTGCAAGTTTTTTCTCCAAGCTGCTATGGATAAACAACAGTGGAAAATTTGTGAAGGTAAGCATCAACTGTCATTCACAAAATTTGTGGACTCCAAAACCTACTCCGTTTTACTATAATATGCTAAACTCACACTTAATATCTCTTTTTGTGCACTTTATTCCACAAAAAAAACAAATTAGATTTGACATTAATACTTACCGGTAAAATGACATTGTGAACTTGTTCTCAATAATACTTGAGGGAAATGTTGCAATAGGTTTAAAGAGTTAATTCCATCTTTCAGCAATATTTGGTTTGTTGCTGAATTATTTCTCACAAAATTTTCTGCTTGCTCCACCTCACGCTTCAACCAGGGTTTTCACAAACTCATTGCTAATATTAAATAATTTTTTGATCGCACCGACTGAAAATTTGAGAGAGAGAGAGAGTTAATTTATCCCGGCCCATAAATCAAATGTACAAAGAAGGATAATCAAAACACGACATAAATCACAATCAAACATCGAAAAATAAATGCATTTAATATACAACAATCTAATTAAAAATTTATTCAAGATTATTATAGGCTGGGAAAGGAGGCGCAACGAGGTCCTTAGACCTACTTTCCAGCGTGCCCCGTAATATAAACGTAAGAGTGGATAAACTTAATTTTTTTCCAATTCAATATTCTTGCCATTTTGTAAATGATTTCTTTTTTAGCAACCTATTAATTGCTCGAACTTATTGCTCCACCAGAGCCCGGAGATAAATACTGTAACTACATCGAATTGAAACTTGTTTACAGCAAAGAGCAACGTTGCAAGTTAAAAATTGTCGTGTTTTGTCAAATGGTCCTGTGAAGGAGGAAAAAGTGACAAAAACTGTCTTTAGAAATTGAAAAAAGTGATTTTCGACAGCAGAAATCGAGTCGCGGTGCCTTCTACGAATGCAACGCCCAAAATATTGCATATAATTTTCAATTATTTTCAAAGAAATTTTAGGAGTTGCAGGGATGTGACAAATTATCTAAAAAACACATTTCGAAGGATATCATAATTACCTTGTATTATTAAAATGTAATTGTAAATATAATTGTAAATAACAAAGCAACAGCTATATAGTGATCGCTTAATTTTATAGTTGGACAAAAACGTTCTCAACTCTGTTATGCCAGTAATATAATTGTCTTCTATTCTATGAACAAGGTTGTTGAATATATCTTTATTCATCATGCATAGTTGCGGTACGGCATTATTTTGGCGAAGTATATTGAATAGGTTTGTGCCACGATTTTTAAGCGAAACCCTTTGAAACTTATTTTTAGCAGCCGGCATAGCCATAACTCCAGTTGATGATCTCCTGGTTAAATACGCATCTTGATTTTTAAAAGTGAAGATATAATTGAGATACGATTCTGAATGAAGTGATAGAACTGACCGAAGTAGAAACTTTAAGAGCTCATAAACGTACAGCTCATGCACGGTCAGTACACCGTGTTTCAACAAAATAGGAGATATGCTATCCTTAAACCTTTTGAAGAAAATTAGTCGGAAAATTTTCCTTTGTAATTTTTCGATATCGCAAAGATTTGAAAAATTTGTGCAGCCGTATATCAAGACCCATACTGAATAACTGGCTTGACATTAGCCTCATAATAACGTATTAAAGTACTTCGTGTTACATAATGTCTCAACTTTGAAATGATAACACTCTGCTTTGTTAGTTTAACCATAACTGTATCAATATGATCTCTGAACTGCAGCTCATAATCAATATATAATCCTAGATAGTGACAACAATTATCAATTTTAATAGTAAAATCATTTATGGATATGCCAATGTTTGAGATAGAACTAGAACTGAGGCACCTGTAATCGCAAAGTTTACTTGTGATGTTTCTATAAGGTTTAGTGTCAGCTTATTAACGCGTAACCAGCGAGACAACGGTTCTAAGTCATCTTTCAATTCCGAAATTAAACATTCAAGGGCGCTTACGTTCGTATCGTCGGCAAATTGGTAAAGCTGTACTTTTTTACAAGCTTCGGAGAGGTCGTTCACGTATATGAGAAACAGGAGCGGTCCTAATACTGAACCTTTCGGGACGCCATAATTTAGTTCGCGCCAATCCGATGAAAAGTCATTATAAACGGTACGTTGCGAGCGACCGGTTACAAAACTAAGAATCCAATTTCTAGCATTGTCATATATTCCGTAACGAGTCAACTTCTTCCCTATGACGCCATGATCAATAGTGTCGAAAGCTTTCTTTAGGTCCAGAAAAACTGTCTTAGTAACTGTTCTTGTTTTATAATTTTCTCGCAACCGCTCAGTGAGTTTTGCAATCGCATCAATCGTTGAATGCTTTTTCCTAAATCATAGAGAAGTTGGAAATGTTCTAGGTACTGATAGATGCGATTGTATATTATCCCTTCAAAAATTTTACTATTAGGATCTGCTTTACTATCCCCTTTCTACAGCGGAATAACTTGGGCTCGTTTTAGATCTTCCGGAAAAATACCCGTCTTGAAAGAATTATTTATAAGTTCAGTTAGAATTGGCGCTAAACTCTCGCTGCAGCTTTTCACAACTAGGTTGCATATATCATCTAAACCCGAAGAAGTTTCATTATCGAGGTTGTCAATCGCCTCTCTGACTTCTAATGGCTTTGTTGGCAAAAGCCATAAACAAAAAGACTGTTCATTTACTTCCGAGCGATCGCCTATATCTGAATTCGTGCTATCGTCCGTCCTCCAATTTCTGATTTAGATTGCACTATCTATCTCTTCAGTACTTATCTTTATCTCTCTTCAGCTTTATCTGTTCAATTTTAATCTGCTTTCTTCTGATTTTTCTTTCAATTCATTTAAAAATTTATTTGTTTGTTTAGGATAATTGATACAGCGTTCGAAACTTTTGCTATAACAATTTCTCTTCAGCTTCTTTAATGCTTTCTCAACTTTTGATCTCGCCCCTTTAAAATGCCTTAAATCTGATGATCGACTAGTTCGTTTCCATTTCCGATGCAAATAATTCCTCTTAGAAATTAGATTTTTCAAATAATTATTTACGTATTTAGGGTTGGAACAATGATTTGATTTAAATTCTTTATAGGGAGCAAACTTATCAATCAGTTCAATGACAATTTTATGGAAGGTGTTGAAATCCGATAGAATGGTTTGAAACTTTTTAGGGACTATCAATCGAAGTTCTTGAATTCTATATTTATCATTTAAATAAGATAAATCGCGTGTTGTTGATATCGTGTCATTCGTTTTTTTCCTTTTTCTAAAATCCTTATGATTTATTGTTAGTAAAACTTGATAGTGATCGGTAATGTTTTGCTCAGTAAGAAAATCGAGAACTAAGTGATTGAAGCCTTTTGCTATAGCGTGATCTAACATCTAAACAAGTATTTGAAACATTCCCAACTCGTGTTATTTGGCCAAGTATAATCTCAAAACCATTTGACTCTATAGTTGATTAATACTTGGTGATGCATTGTTTCTTTTCAAAGTATCAATATTCATATCACCCATTATTATTACTGGCATTAGAGATTGAAATGACTCAAGAACCTCATCATGTCGCTCAATGAATTCGATTTTATCCATAAGCACAAAATATAAGCCTTGGTGGAAAACTTTTACAGCAATGCTTTCCTCTAGATTAATATCTAGCTCTCCCAGTACATCAAAACCATCTTTACATTGAATCATCACACCACCACCACGTGATTTGCGGTTTCGAATTAGAACGGTGCTGTATCCGGTAAGCTTAAAACAAAAGGCTGCGTCAGCGTCCGTTAACCAAGTCTCTCTTAGTGCGAGAATGCTAGGAGTATGATTAAAGCTTAATAAAAGTGCCTCTAGTTCTTCTTGATGTTTCTTAAGTGACCTGATGTTCAAGTGCAGTACCGATAGGTAATTAATCTCGAAAAGTATATTCAACATTGAAACCCTGGTTATCATCAATATCTACAGCACACGATTTATGGTCAGTTGAATTGTTCAACAAACCAAGCACATAATCTTTCAACATATTGAGGTTTTCCGCATGGTCACGTAATTCATTCAGGAGCGATGAGTACTTATCATCTTTTGGAGTTATTTCTCGTCGTCTCGTTACGCTTCTTCTTGGTGTAGGGTGAATTTTGACGAAAAATGTTTCACTGAGTAAAAGGAGAGCAAAAAATTAGACTAAACCGTTCAACTGTAGTTTAAGAGTAAAAAATAAACTCAATGATATATAAATAGACTAAACAGCGTAATGATAATTTTTGTATATAACAAAAGTAGACTAAACAGTGTTATTGTAGTGTACTTGTAGTGTATTTGTAGTGCAATTATAATGCGTTTAAGAGTGTAATAAGAGTGAAATTAAAAGAGTGTTATAAAATAAGAAATTTGTGTATTATGAGTGTAGTTAAGAGTGAAAAGGGCGTAAAAGAAGTGTAATTTCTTCAAAATTGCACTCCTGCACTCGTGTCCCTCCTAGTTAAGAGTGAAAATGGCTTTAATGCCTTATTTTCGCTTAATAATGGTGGAGTACAGATAAAGGCTTTGGGCCTGGGATAATCAGAATGTCAAAGATTGGAATGACCTCTGATACTCTGATATGACCATTTTCAGAAATTTTGCAAGACCTTAAAAAATTCATCAGCGAATAAAATTGAACTCTAAATTGCGGGTTCTAAGATACAGAAAGTCTTAAATGCATTTTTTGGAAATCAAAGCCCCCCTCCCCAAAGCCTCCCCGCCCCGACCCCGACCCCGACCCCAATCCCGACACCTCTGGTATTTTAAGACAATCACTAAATGTCTTTCAGTTGTATAATGTTGTATGTAATTTGTAATAATTATTGTCAACTCAATACAAAAATTTCTCACAGCAAAAATACGCACCAATGGTTCACATGTGATAATGAGTAATGAGAACAAAAATTTTGTTCGATTGCGAATCGAAACCTTTTCGCCTGGTTGGTCTTACCTCTACATCTCCTGTATAATCGACTTCCAAACTTATCTCTGTTGTATCGAATGTTCTGGAAGACGGGATCTCAACTGGAGGCGCGGGATAAGTTGAATCCCAGATAGAAAAGGGTGTCGAACATTCTTTTCCATAGGCAACTGAGGTCACTTCAAAGTCGTACCTGAAAAATTCCATTTTTTGGATTAAAAATGTTTTGATTATGGTCCCAAATAATACGTCGAGCCAGCACCATACAAAATTAAAAATCATAATTTGATCACTTCTGTCTATTTAGAGCTTAATTATGCTTCTCGATAGGAATCTGGTGATAAATAGGTGGTCATTAGTTACATTTTGGCAAAACTTACATTTTGGCAATTTAATTAACTGGAGTTTGTCAAGTCAAGTACGACATCAGTAATAATCCCACATTCTGATCAAAATCAAATTATACAGGAATAACAGAGCAAATGTCGCTTTTTCTTTTTAGATATCAAGTATATTTTTATTTCTCATTTATTTGACTAAAACATTTTTTTTGCTCGAAAATCCAACGGAAACAAATTAAATAGCATTTTATTAAAATCCACTTTATATAACACTCGTAGCAGCAGCAACCGCAAAAATTTTACGCTTTACGCTATTGTAATAGAAGTATCGCAATATTAGATTTTTTTTAAAAAAAAAAGAAAATATCTCTAAAGGAAATATCAAAATCATGCTCCAGTTTTTCATATTTAAACTATCTTATAGATAATTATCTCAACATAAAATATCATATCAAAAAGAAGCACTGAATCAAATGAGTACTTACAAATCTATGTATTGTTTCAAGCATTATATTTTACTAGTTTGACTGAAGGCGCATAAATAAATAACAGAAAAACATTCATTTTGTCGAAAAAAACAATGCACGTTCACAATCATTATTGTGAACCTAAACTACACTTTTTTTACAAATAGTTAACAAACGAAAATGCAAATTCATAAAGCAAATTTGACTCAGTTAAGAAAATTGCACTCTACTTTTTCTGTGCTTTTCATAACATTAGAAAGTTATTCTGAAATCATACTTGATTTATGCACTCAATTGAAACGGTCGGTGAACAAATTTCAATGTTGAATCGCGGAAACTTACATGCAATAGTTACGGTCGTCTCAGGAAAAATGTGTCCTAAAGTATCCATCACACTTCCTAATTATCGAAAAAGCTTGATCCAGCAAAAAAATACTTTTTGAAAGCGTAAGCAATTATTAGTATTTAACTCTACAGAGTTAGGGTTGTATTTTAATTTTCTAAGTTTTTTAACGAATCTTGTATGTTTCTATCTCACCGCCTCGTTCCTTCTTAAATTTCAAGTTGGATCATTGGAGAACAATAATTTAATTTAGTTTGAAATTAAATGGGGTTCTCAAAGTTGAAGCGCAAACATTGACTCTCGAATTGCTGTATCAACTCAACTGTGGTTGTAACTAACTCCGTATAAGGCTTAAAATATAGAGCGTAGAGGAGTCGAACAAACTTTCACCGGGACTGCTTCCAGGCATACTGCCGTTGCAAAAAATCTCTGATGGCGTATCAGCTTTGGGAGCTTTTCCGTTTGTACCCCCCCCCCCCGCTTAGTAGGTGCATATTATTTGATCTCCCCAAAGGCACGTGCCATTTATTACATAAAGATTTACTATGTAACGGTACGTGCTTTGTTATGGGGGGTTGCAAAACGTACTGGAGGCACTAAAGCAAAAGATCCCAGCTTTGTTAGCATGGCACGCCACAAAGTGATTTTCTACAATTCGAAATTGGAACCTTCGGTAGCATTGTCTCTATGGGACACTCTTTTTACTCTATTTCACTGAGAACTAACTTGCAATTTCGTGCGACAGAATTGACGTTAATTTGTAATCATATTATAAAACTCATTTCTCTTGTTACAAGTATTAAATTACTTTTTTGTGTACTTAAAATACTTATATGAGTGAATATGACTACAAAGTTCTTCTTATTAGGTCGAGAATGGACTCAAAATATGCCCAATTAGAAATAATTGTTGGAAAAATCTAAAGGTAGCTATAATCTGATTCGCAACCAAAAATCGATTGATTACTAATCAGTTAAAAAGTGCTTTCCGTTATTTTCCAGAAAAAAACATAAACTGACTATTGTTGGAAGAATTGCTCTCGAACGACAGGCGAGGCAATTTAATTCAGGGGCTGTAGCCTAGATATGTTTTTCTTTATTGGTGCAAAAATGTTTGCCCACGGCGGGATTCGAAACATGGACATCCCAATCTCTCACCAAAAGCACTACCCACTAGGCTATTAGGCCCTTCTTTTTGCTATACTGCAATTAATTTTATATTAGAACAAGCCTTTCTTCAGAGTGAGAACAATAGAGATGACAACGATGTTCCAGAAGAAAAAAAGCGAGAACTGTCAAACGAAAAGTTTGCATCAAAAAGACCAACACGTTTACAATAATTGCTACGAACTTCGTTCTTGAGCAATTAAGAAACAATTTTTTTGAGAGTTTTAGTTTTTTTTCCGAAAAAACTATTAACAAGCCGCCTAAACTGCTTAAATTATCACGTGATCACAGATTTTTGGATTTATTTGCCAATTCGAAAAAGTATTTTATGATGCTGTAATAAATTGAATTTACTTATTTGATGCTAAAATTAAACTGAATTCATTTATCTGTCTAACAATTAAATTGGATCATCTGGTCCATTTTACTCTTTTTATTTGACAAAACGCATCTTAATAGAAGTGAAAACACCTTAACGATTATAGTAATGGTTTCATACTATTTAAAATAAGTCATCGTAAATTATACTATAATAAAGTATTTTAATTGGCATTATTTTCTACAGCACCTTTGACTCAATTAGCCTTTGTTCCTCTCTCTTTTTGGGCACCAGGATTAATCAGTATTTAAAAATTGTTTCAATAAGGCGCTAACTCTATCTATTTCTCCTGGTGACTTCAAAAACAGACCAAATGAAAAAAGAGCCGACGTTTAAAAGCGCTAAAAATTTAGTGATAATAAATTATTTACTCATAAATTGAGATCAGAGATTTTGAACCTTTTATAACCCAGAATTTCAGAATTGAATTTAAATTTTTCACCAACATAATAAATCTGAGGAAATGAAATGCTTAATTATATTGTAAATTTCGTGGGCCACGGCCATGCTTCTCAGCGGCTCCTGGGACTTGATTTAGAACTATCAGTACCGAAAATGAGATTAAATTACCCGAGAGAACACTCTTCATATCAATTGTTTAACAGTTTAGGGTAACTAAATGCAATATGTTTTCCCGCTCTTGTTTGGATCAGGTCACGTTTCGGCGTTTTTTTGACTGAGCCATTCCCCTGATACACTTTAGACAGGGGTCATTGACCTAATAGTGATCTCATCTTGTAGTCTTTTTGATGTATTTTGTAAAATGAATGTCATCATCAGGTAATTTTTCTAATTTTTCAATTTTTCAATTTATTTTTATTATTATATTAATCAAAATTGATTGGTAGGAGCGTTAGTTCGTAATGTCACAGGGAGACAAAAAAGCGCATTGATTCTAAATAAACTTCGTTGTTGAGTTGTGGTTTTTTTTAACAAAAAAGAGAGTTGTGGAGTTTTGGTTATCCCTCCGCAAAAGTTAACAAGTTCAAACAGGCAAATTTGCCCATCAATACAATTTCAGCCCTTTTTCATATCTCAATGCATAGAGCGCAAACTGATATTTTTATAGCAGAACTACTAAAAATAAAGTCACGTTGTATCACTAAACACATAAAATAGACGTCGTTAAATATACGTAATAACTGCATGTATACGTATATTAACGTAATACGTAACATACATACATTAACGTATGTACACGAATAAGTACGTACGTACGTTAATGTATGTATGTTACGAATATGTACGTACATACGTATATATTCGTTCGTACATACATACGTATTTATATCATCGGGACATTGGAGGTATAAGTTTTCGCCACTCAGTTTGAGGTCCACTGCAATTAACTATGATTAGATTTTGTGGATTTGATACATACATTCGTATACATATGTATATACATACGCACATACGTACGTACACTACGTTAATGTATGTTACGAATATGTACGTACATACGTTAATGTATGTATGTTACGAATATGTACGTACATACTTTAATGTATGTATGTTACAAATATGTACGTACATACGTTAAGGTATGTATGTTACGAATATGTACGTACATACGTTAATGTATGTATGTTACAAATATGTACGTACATACGTTAATGTATGTATGTTACGAATATGTACGTACATACTTTAATGTATGTATGTTACAAATATATACGTACATACGTTAAGGTATGTATGTTACGAATATGTACGTACATACGTTAATGTATGTATGTTACAAATATGTACGTACATACGTTAATGTATGTAAGTTACGAATATGTACGTACATACGTTAATGTATGTATGTTACGAACATGTACGTACATACGTTAATGTATGTATGTTACGAATATGTACGTACATACGTTAATGTATGTATGTTACGAATATGTACGTACATACGTTAATGTATGTATGTTACGAATATGTACGTACATACTTTAATGTATGTATGTTACAAAAATGTACGTACATACGTTAATGTATGTATGTTACGAGTATGTACGTACATACGTTAATGTATGTATGTTACGAATATGTTCGTACATACGTTAATGTATGTATGTTACGAATATTTACGTACATACGTTAATGTATGTATGTTACGAATATGTACGTACATACGTTAATGTATGTATGTTACGAATATGTACGTACATACGTTAATGTATGTATGTTACGAATATGGACGTAAATACGTTAATGTATGTATGTTACGATTATGTACGTACATACGTATATATTCGTTCGTACATACATACGTATTTATATCATCGGGACATTGGAGGTATAAGTTTTCGCCACTCAGTTTGAGGTCCACTGCAATTAACTAAGAATAGATTTTGTGGATTTGATACATACATTCGTATACATATGTATATACATACGCATATACGTACGTACACTACGTTAATGTATGTTACGAATATGTACGTACATACGTTAATGTATGTATGTTACGAATATGTACGTAAATACGTTATGGTATGTATGTTACAAATATGTACGTACATACGTATATATTCGTATACATATTCGTATATTAACGTAATACGTAACATACATAAATTAACGTTATTATCGTAATTAACGTAATATACGTAATAATTGTATCAGAGAGAATACTCTTTTAATTGTACTCTAATAATTGTATCTAAGCTCAGAGAATACTCTTTTAACCCGATTTTAATCATTTATTTACTACAGCAAGTGGCGACGTACCTTTTACCAGGAACGAGTCCGATGTTATGCGTGTATTCCCATCCGGTTGAAGAAATATCAATTTCAAATTGAGAATTGAGGGTTAAGATTTTCACAATATACTTGTGAATATTGGTTTCCTGAGCCCATTGAAGTTTTATAGCATCCGAGTTTGGCACACCGACCACCTGAAATGTGCTAAAATTAAGACAACGCAATTGTTATGATAACAATTAACTATAATTATAACCCTGGTCGAGGAAAAATAAGAGCACTATGTAAGATAAGTGTTTTTTTTTCGCAGCAAATTTTGTACATAATATTGCGGTGAAATGCGGTGAAATTATGTATTATCACCGCTAGAGTAAATAAGCTGCGTACAAAATTTCACCTCTCACTAAATTCTAGTATATTTGTTTTGAATTTAAATGAATTTCAAGATGTGCGATTTTTAGCGGTGAAATTACATTTTTAAGAGGTGAAATGTGTTTGTAAGTTAACCTCTTACTCTAGTAGTGAAATTACATGAATTCGCCGCATAAAAAAGTTTCAAAAAGATGTAAGATTAGGGGTAATTTTAGGGGGGGGGGGTAAAATCTAACAATTCCTCCTTTACTCCCCATTACCCCCCTTACCATTCACCGTTTCACACCCCCCCCCCCTAAAATTACTCCCTAATCTTACATCTTTTGACGTTTTTCCCTGAGCGGTGAATTTATGTAACTTGGCCACTGAGTTAAGCGGTGAATTTATGCAGTTTCACCGCATTCACCGCTTATCTCACATAATTTGGACACTTTTTTCAAAGCTGTGAATTTATGTAATTTCACCGCTACCAGGCAATAAGGTTTTCTTTTTCACCACAAACATCGCCTGATTTATGTAATTTCACCTCATTCACCGCTTATCGTAAAAAACTTTCCGCATCCCCCGCTTGTCGAACATAATTTTGCATTGAATTGCGGTGAGACCTCGACCCGGGAATCCTAAAAACATTACTTGAGAACAATACATGAGCCTGTTCTGAGCGGCCCTCTTTTTTATTTTTTTCACATTTCAAACTGCTCTTTTCTAAATATAGTCAGCTGTTTTTTTCAATTGAAACGATTGGTCGTTTTGGAAAAATAAAAATCCAAATTTTGTCAAATTTGATTGATGATTGCATTTGACTTATAATAAACTGTTCTTAACCCTTAAAAATAAGCCTTAAAAAGATAAAAATAAAAATATACAACAAAAACAGATAATAACTGCAATTGATTTCAAATTAATTTTTTTGAGTTTCCACTTTCACCTAACTATATCCTAAGACCAGTATAAACTCATAGGTACTGGTTTTAGAACATTCTGTTTATTTGTTAAGACGAGTAGCAAGAGATCTTAGGAATTTCCAGCCGGAGGCTGGTTTAATTTGTTAATCCTCTACTAAGTTGTCGCAGGACAATTATCCCCGCTACTACTGTACTACTGTAACGTTCACTATTGTTAACCCTTAAGGCTTTTAACGCTTATTTTTAAGGGTATGTTCGACAAGCGGTGGATGCTACTACTGTACGACTGTAACATTCACCCTGTTAAAACCAAAATCATTGGCCGTGATGGCACACGATAAAGAAAAACATTGTAAAAGTTATACTTTTTGCATGTAAATTTTGATTTGCAAAAATAAACAGGGTCAATAAAAAACAAAGCATTGTAGTAAACTTTTATAAGATTCTCCATGAAAGGTATCTACTCCACAAAAAAGTTATCTAACGAAGACTTACCAAGCCTTTTTTATTTAGTAGAAATACGATCGGTTTTTGCAAGAGAATTTAGCAGAAAACTAAAGATATAATCATTTGAATGAAAAAATTGAACCAAAATTGCTAAAGAATACTGGGTTGAAGGAAACCTGGATAAAAGTGGTTTAAATATAACTGGACATTTTTTGCTTATTTTGCTTATTTTTTGCTTATTTAACGCTTATTTTTAAGGGTATGTTCGACAAGCGGTGGATGCTACTACTGTACGACTGTAACATTCACCCTGTTAAAACCAAAATCATTGGCCGTGATGGCACACGATAAAGAAAAACATTGTAAAAGTTATACTTTTTGCATGTAAATTTTGATTTGCAAAAATAAACAGGGTCAATAAAAAACAAAGCATTGTAGTAAACTTTTATAAGATTCTCCATGAAAGGTATCTAATCCACAAAAAAGTTATCTAACGAAGACTTACCAAGCCTTTTTTATTTAGTAGAAATACGATCGGTTTTTGCAAGAGAATTTAGCAGAAAACTAAAGATATAATCATTTGAATGAAAAAATTGAACCAAAATTGCTAAAGAATACTGGGTTGAAGGAAACCTGGATAAAAGTGGTTTAAATATAACTGGACATTTTTTGCAGATTTTTTGGTAACAAATGTTGCAAGAAAGTTCTGCTGTGATTTTTCTGTTTTTTGTTAGTTGGTTGAAACAAGTTCTTACATAGGGAACGTTTCCAACAGTCAATGTGAACATTTCATATTCCCGCAACAACATGGCAGCTGCAATTGGTCTGCGAGGTGGAGCAGGGATTGTGGAATCCGCATATGTGTATATCCGGCGAAGTGGTTCCGAGCCCCGACTTGTAACTGTGACTGTCCAGTTGTAGAAAGATCCGGGTAGCACATCCGTGAACAAAAATGTCGGGTTCAACCTACAGCAAATGTGAATTTAAAATTTTGGTCATTCAATTCGAATGTCTATTTTTGAATGAAAAAAATTGAAGTGTACAGACAGTTTTGATAGCATCATTTTGGAGACATTTATCATTTATGGCACTACTCTTTTTAAGCTCAATTTCAGGTTATTTTTCCCTAAATTTATGGCACGTTGATATCAAAAAACTATAAATTGTTTGCGTTTATTATTTATTGACGTATATATTTTGCGAAATGAATTGCAATAAATAATTGAAGATCATATTAGGTTATAAGCTGATAAGTTTGTCTGTATTTTCAACTAAGGTTGTGATTGAATCAGAAAAAATTCTTCAATGTATATTCCCCCAGTCGAGGCCGGATGGTATCGTGCAAGATCTTGCAGGAAAATCTTGCATGATAATCGTTCGATTTGGGCGAGGATTAAATTTGGTTAGATAAAAATTATTGAAGCAGTCTAGGACTAACTGGAACCCAATCATCTGTTTCCGCAAGGTGTAATCATCGGGTGACTCCATTTCCAAGAAAATACTCTCCCCAACACCTGACTCAATTTGCATATGGAATTGTATAGAGTACTGTGTGACTGTAGTCTCAGTGTGAACAACTCTGTCTGTGTAGAGAGAGTGACTCAAGGTCACAATGTCACTCCCCTTCCCATACTCACTCTCTGAGAAGATATTCAAAGTGTACTCCTCTCCTGCTCTTAAGTCACTGATTGTCGCGTCATTGGGACTGAAATAGATTATTATACTGTGCAGATATTGCACGTCCAGATTGACAATTAGTTAGAGACTTTTGCCTTTGATAGTCAATATCATCGTATACGGGGGTATATAATACATGGTCCGTAAGAGGCAAACTCACTCAATAGTCTGGACAAAGACCGCGCCCAGGTGTAAGCATTTTTTCTGAGATGGTTTGATACGGGACACCTACAGGAAAATGATTCCATCATAAATCAAACAGAAAGTGATCAAATGCACCATAGGGTCTTGCCACGATTAGCTTGATTCGAATCTGCAGCTTTCGGTTTTCTAGCCTTGTTAGTAAAAAAAATCAAATAGAAAAAAACTGATATTTTAAAAATTTCAAACTGTTGCACAACTTAAAAGAAAAGTTTCCAGATTTCGCATTGAAAAAAACGTTCGAAACAGTTTTTGGTCTCTGGAATTCTGTCAAGTAACCCATCTGCAAGACCTAAAAAATATCGTTGCCCAGTAATGTTCGTTAAACTCAGAAAAGGACAAATTTATTCGAAAAATTTGAAAACAATCCCAAATTTTAAAAAACCTTGCTAAAATTCAAGATACTAAAATATTGAAAACCATTTCATTGTCTCAAGAGACTATCCAGTATCCCTAGTTCAAGCTTTAAATAGTTTCACTGGCTCATAATGATCCATGAACTTGGAATATGATAATTTTTTAAAAATCAATTGATAACCATTCCATTGATTCTAGAAACTATGCAACGGCCTCTTATCAAACCTTGGAGGAGGTCCCCAGGACCCTGGTGCCGGAAAAAAATTTAAAAAGTCAAAAAAGATTCAATAAAATTAAAATTGCAAATTTTTTTTAAAAAATGCTTAATTTCGTGATATCAATATCTTGAAAAGTTTTCCATTACATCTAGAAACTATGCAGTAACCAACTATCAAACCTTTGAGGAAGTTATGTGACTCTTGAGGTAGAAAATAGCAAATTTTATCAAAAAAAGCAAAAATTTGTGAAACTAAAAAATTGAAAACTATTCTACGGCAAGTAAAAAATTTTCAGTAAATTATTATCAAACCCTTAAGGAAGTTTTCTGGCACCTGCGTCTGGAAAGACGTGAGAAATGAAAAATAAATGTCAAAAACTTGTACGTTTCGTCAAAAAAAATGCTGAAATTCTTGATATTAAAAAGTTGAAACCAATCCACTACCACTAGAATCTTTGCAGTAATCTACTATCAAACCCTTGAGGAGGTTATGTGACTCTTGAGGTAGAAAAATGCAATTTTATCAAAAAAATGCTAAAATTTGTGGTATTAAAAATTCGAAAAAATTCTACAGCAAGTAAAAACTTTTCAGTAACACAATATCAAACCCTTAAGGAGGTTTTCTGGCACCTGCGTCTGGAAAGACGTGAATAATGAAAATTAAATATGAAAAATTTGCACCTTTCGTCAAAAATGCTAAAATTCGTGATGTTAAAATGTTGAAACCAATCCACTACCACTAGAAACTTTGCAGTAGCCTACTATCAAACCCTAGATGATGTTCTTTGACACCTAGGGCTGATAAAACTAAAAAAATTACGAAACATTTAAAAAGCTCGAAAAAAATTGGGAAAATTACTATAAGTTTGCGTCATTTTAGCGAGCAGTTGTTTGCGAATCTTCAACCTCTAAGATTCGCTCTTCACACCATAAATAAAAGTCTGCGAAATTCTTTCAGCTTGAACAAAGCTAAAAGATTCTCCGACCACTTAATGCCCGCTGGGCGCTAACTGTTTTTGAGGACGAAAAGTCAAATGAGTCAGATGAAAAATTGGTCAAGCGAAGAATTGCATAATTGCATAAAAAAGACGGGCAGGACTAATATATTTGATACAAACTTCGTTTGAGAGCAATTAAAAATCATCGTAAAATGTGTCAAGACTTTTTCCAGACAGGGGAAAATCATAGATTACAAATTAATCTTTTTTTAAATTATTCTTACCTGAGTTACATTATTGCGCTATTGTTTACCAGTCAAAAGTGTTAGATGTTTTTCTTAACCTTGCTACAGAAAAAACATAACATAAACTAATTTGAGGCGGTAGAATATGAATTGCCAGAACTTTTTTGCTACCTCGTTTGATCAATCATATGCAAAAAATAAACGAAAAAAGAGGAGAAGAAAAACGTCAAAGTAAACCGATAAGAACGTCAAACGCCAAAAAAAACACCAAAAATGGTTATAAATTTAATTGTGTGAAAAACAAACTGAAAAAACATTAAAAAAATCAGAATCAATTTGCCATATGTGATAAAAAAACCACTAGCTAGCATAAGAACTTCTTGTCAAACTTTGTTTTCTTATTTCAGTTTTGAATTCGAGTGAAAAATGTAAAGCCCTAAAACCACTCGCTTTTTGTGCTCCACATCCGAATCCGGTGAGATCAAAATCATCACGAAATATTGACTTCAAAAACTATTGAAATATGCGAACAGATCATAAAATAGACTGCGCGCCAGAAATTTTTAATTACTTCAATTGTAAAATAAAAATCTTTTCTGTTTAGTGATAGTTCAAATGTATCAAACATAACATACTTTCACGTTCATTCAGAAAATCATTGCTTATTGTTTTTTTACCATCACGGAGAATAAAATTGTCACTCTTTTGAGGAAAAAAAGAGAAATCTTTTCATTGCTCTATTATTCAACAGGGGTCATTTTCTAAGATAACAAGAAGAATTTTTCCAGCTTCTTTCTGTTTCTGTTGAGTTTTCTCAAGATTGCTCCCTTTTTCACTTTACCTATTTCTGTTCAGCTTTGTCATGTTTGCAACCTTTTTGCCATCTTTTACTTTTTTACTGGAAATAGACAAAAAAACTGGCGTGATTTATCGTCGGCATGGGCATGGTCAATTTCATCTACAGAAAGTAGTTGGGATATTTTCAACAATTGTCCCTCCCCTCTTGGATAGAATTTATGTGAGTGATTTATAATCATTCAGAGACGACTGACAACTGTCCACATATGCACATACTGTGTTAAACAGAATAGAAGAAAATACGCCATGCTGTGGCAAATAGCCGACTGGGAATACAGATCGAAAGAATTTCCGACTGATTTGAAAAATTTGAAAAAATTCTACAGCAAGTAAAAACTTTTCAGTAACTTAATATCAAACCCTTAAGGAGGTTTTCTGGCACCTGCGTCTGGAAAGACGTGAATAATGAAAATTAAATATGAAAAATTTGCACCTTTCGTCAAAAATGCTAAAATTCGTGATGTTAAAATGTTGAAACCAATCCACTACCACTAGAAACTTTGCAGTAGCCTACTATCAAACCCTAGATGATGTTCTTTGACACCTAGGGCTGATAAAACTAAAAAAATTACGAAACATTTAAAAAGCTCGAAAAAAATTGGGAAAATTACTATAAGTTTGCGTCATTTTAGCGAGCAGTTGTTTGCGAATCTTCAACCTCTAAGATTCGCTCTTCACACCATAAATAAAATTCTGTGAAATTCTTTCAGCTTGAACAAAGCTAAAAGATTCTCCGACCACTTAATGCCCGCTGGGCGCTAACTGTTTTTGAGGACGAAAAGTCAAATGAGTCAGATGAAAAATTGGTCAAGCGAAGAATTGCATAATTGCATAAAAAAGACGGGCAGGACTAATATATTTGATACAAACTTCGTTTGAGAGCAATTAAAAATCATCGTAAAATGTGTCAAGACTTTTTCCAGACAGGGGAAAATCATAGATTACAAATTAATCTTTTTTTAAATTATTCTTACCTGAGTTACATTATTGCGCTATTGTTTACCAGTCAAAAGTGTTAGATGTTTTTCTTAACCTTGCTACAGAAAAAACATAACATAAACTAATTTGAGGCGGTAGAATATGAATTGCCAGAACTTTTTTGCTACCTCGTTTGATCAATCATATGCAAAAAATAAACGAAAAAAGAGGAGAAGAAAAACGTCAAAGTAAACCGATAAGAACGTCAAACGCCAAAAAAACACCAAAAATGGTTATAAATTTAATTGTGTGAAAAACAAACTGAAAAAACATTAAAAAAATCAGAATCAATTTGCCATATGTGATAAAAAAACCACTAGCTAGCATAAGAACTTCTTGTCAAACTTTGTTTTCTTATTTCAGTTTTGAATTCGAGTGAAAAATGTAAAGCCCTAAAACCACTCGCTTTTTGTGCTCCACATCCGAATCCGGTGAGATCAAAATCATCACGAAATATTGACTTCAAAAACTATTGAAATATGCGAACAGATCTTAAAATAGACTGCGCGCCAGAAATTTTTAATTACTTCAATTGTAAAATAAAAATCTTTTCTGTTTAGTGATAGTTCAAATGTATCAAACATAACATACTTTCACGTTCATTCAGAAAATCATTGCTTATTGTTTTTTTACCGTCACGGAGAATAAAATTGTCACTCTTTTGAGGAAAAAAAGAGAAATCTTTTCATTGCTCTATTATTCAACAGGGGTCATTTTCTAAGATAACAAGAAGAATTTTTCCAGCTTCTTTCTGTTTCTGTTGAGTTTTCTCAAGATTGCTCCCTTTTTCACTTTACCTATTTCTGTTCAGCTTTGTCATGTTTGCAACCTTTTTGCCATCTTTTACTTTTTTACTGGAAATAGACAAAAAAACTGGCGTGATTTATCGTCGGCATGGGCATGGTCAATTTCATCTACAGAAAGTAGTTGGGATATTTTCAACAATTGTCCCTCCCCTCTTGGATAGAATTTATGTGAGTGATTTATAATCATTCAGAGACGACTGACAACTGTCCACATATGCACATACTGTGTTAAACAGAATAGAAGAAAATACGCCATGCTGTGGCAAATAGCCGACTGGGAATACAGATCGAAAGAATTTCCGACTGCCGAGTCGGTGGGCGAGGTCGCGGCTTCGCCGCGAAAACCGACTCCCGGTTTCAGGATTGCATCCCACAGCGCAGGAGAGGCATGGCCGTCAACAGCGGTCCGCAATTGCGTTCAAACTCATATTCGGCTATCTAATCAGTATGGCAATAAGTACTGTGGCAAAGTGTAGGGGGCGATTATCTGCTAGGTAGCTAGGGGGGGGGGGGGGATTGTTGAAAAGATCCAGCAGTTGGTTTGTTCCGTTGCAGATCGGTAAAAATTTTGAATTTTTTTCTCAAGTAACATCAAAAATTTATGGGACATCGGTTTATTATTCAAACATCAGCAATTTTTTTTGAATATCAATCTTTTAGCTTTTTTTCGCCGTATTTATGATAAAGTTTAATTAATATTCAAAACTCAAACCTGAATTCTTTTCAGTAATGCAAAGTAGAGCTTCAATGACCGAAATAAGAGATTATAATTGTAAATAAAGGTTATTTAGGTTATAAACCCACCTTGTGTTTCCAAATTGACAAGGACAATGGCCATCAGCTGGTGACACTATCACAATCACAGACTAAAAATCAGAAACGGTGTCCTCCTTCTTTTCAAGCGCATGTTCGAACATGATACAAAATATTACACTTTATGGGAGTTTTTTTCTCGTTTAGCATTGTCTAAAGAAAAATACGCCATGGTTGTTATGATACAAAGTTTTATTTTTTTTTTGAAATTAAATCCTCATCTAATTCTGGTTTTTGTCTTAGAGGCTTGAACAACCAACCAATTCATCTCTCAAAACCATGAAATTTCTGAAAATGGGTAAGAAATTGACTAAACTGCAAATAAATTAGCTAAATTTTTACGTATGTGCTGAATAGAGTTGAATAAAAGCGCTAAATGTTTTGATGCAATTCACTGAAATTGATTAAAATTTATGTAGAATTGTAAAATTATTCTGGAACATTCTTCTCAATCATCATATATCAGACATTTATTCCATAATTGTTTTGAAAAAGCCCTGAAAACTCAATCTGGGTTTCATTAAATTAAAGGATTTCTTTTCTATAAAATTGAAGTTACCTTAAACTCTTTACCGTAAAGAAGTTAGAAACAGTCCACCCGAAATGTAGAGAGTGTTCTGTGGGTGTAATAGGGTAAACAATTGTGGGTTTTTCTGGGTATGTTGACTCCAAAATAGTCTCTGTCCTTATCACTGGATTGCTACCCTGGCTAGTCATTGTCACTGTCAGTGTGTAGAGGTCACCAGGATCCAAATTCACAAAACGGAACTCCGATTCCAGTCTGAAGCATTGAAACCGGGTCAAGAAACACTTAAATTGAACTTAATTGAAAAATAAAAGAACAGGAATCGGCTTTCGAATAGGACATCGACCAGAAATATACGATAGAAAGTTAAAAAATATATATTAGAAAATGACAAAAAAATGTTAGAATATCGATGAAACTATAGTCGTAAACTTAGTGAGAATTAGAAAGAAAGTTTAACTTACCAGATTAGAAAGACAAAAGCAAATTGATTTTGTTTAGAGAATTTATATAAATGAATCGTCAAGAAATGGTGCTTAGAATCAATATTCGGTTTAAATTGGTGAATTTAGATAACTAAAATTAGAGTGAGAATATTTGATGTAAAATTTTCCCAGCATGTATTGAATGATGATGATACCATCGGAAAGGTGAACGAATTCTTAGAAAAGTGTAAATGCATACAATCTATGGTATCCCCTGCGACTGATTTCTGGGAAATCTGCAGAAGCAAATCATATTGGGTAACCCTTGCGACCCCCACTGTAAATCAAGGTGGTAAGATTAGTTTTGTATCTTGACTTTTTCGCACTGATAATGGGTATATATACAGCTGATTTTTGAGCCTTTTTTCATTCCCAAAATCAAATCACCATCTTGATCTAATAATCAGATCTCTCCTGTAAATCTCTAAAATCTACTGTAAAATATCATCCTTGTTATTCTCTCATTTTGAGAAATTAATTTTTCTACTTAGTTAAAAACGCTTTTATTCCGCTTGCGAAAACCCATAACCCAACAGGTTATGGGCCCAGCAAGCAAAGTCATAAAATTAATTTCTAAAACAAAACTAATTTGTTGTTGACAGTCATAATCCTTGTATGCTTAGCACCTTTTCTTTTCACAACTTTTTTTGCCCGCTCAAACTACGACAGACACTGAAGCTGCTGACCTACAGAGGAAAGGCACAGGACTTTCCAGTCTGGAGCACAAGATTTGTGTCAATGATGCAGACGAAGAGACTCTACAAATCACTACTTGGGACAGAAGAGCAACCCAATGAGCCGGCACCACTAGCCAACGGGGCGAGCAATGATGAAAAGAAGAACCACAAGGTGCACAAGGATGCATATGAGAAAGAAGTTGCAGGCATAAAGGAGAAAAGGAACAATGTGCGGTGCCAACTGGCGCTGACTCTAGATGCAACAACCGTCATGCTGATGAGACATGACTTTGTGGGAGATGACGGCATCGGAGATTGAGCAAAGGCTTGGAAGCTTTTACAGGAGAGATTTCAGAGTGTGGAGACGCCGACAGTGGTGACTTTGGTGGCACAGCTTGCTCGACTGCAGCTCGAGGATACTGAGAATTTCGATAGCTTCTTCATCAGAGGACAGGAGTGGCTCACAAGGCTGCAGGAAGCAGGGGAATCAGTCTCAGAGACCCTCTTCAACGCCTTGGTCCTCAATGGTCTGTCAATGAGGTATGAAAGTTTTGTTATACAGGAAAGCTTTAACCAGGCAACGAAATTCACAGAGTTGAGGAGAAGGCTGCAGAGCTTTCATGAGAGCACAGCACAGAGGTACAAAGGACAAAGTGGATCAGTGGCACTGGCATTGAAGCCTGACTTCAAGAAGGGACCCAAGAAAGAAAACCGCTTTGTGTGTGGGATCCCCGGACACTTTGCCAAGGACTGCAGGAGGAAGGAGACAGCACAATGAAGCAAGTGTGATGAGAAAGGTCACCTAGACAGGGCATGCAAGAGACAAAGAGATGGAGGCAAACATGATTAAGTGGCAATGGGTCCAACATTGGCTGCACCAGACGAGGAATACTGGACAGCTCTTACCCAGTGGAAGACAGCAGGCAGGTTGGTGGACTGTGGCTGTACAGATCACATAGTGACGAACATCGAAGCGTTCCTGGACTTTGTGCCCATTCATTCAGTGGCCAGAAATCCCAATGGAGAGGCTTCCAGAGTGGTGGGCAGAGGCTGTGTGAGGATCAGCGTACCCTCAAATAAAGGGGAATTCAAATAAGAACTCAAAAATGTTTTATGTGTGCAGGACTATTCTTCAAACCTCTTATCAGTCTCAAGATGCACGGATTGGGGACATAGCTTCATTTTCGAGAAAGGAAATTGCTGCTTGAAACTTCAGAAGGGAACTCGGGTAAAACTCACACAAGAAAATAATTTGTTTTACTTACCCTGCAGCGTTCTAGAATTCAAGATGAGTTCCAACAGTGTGAAATTTGACAGTGCAAGGAAGTGGCCAAGACGATTGGGTTATTTGAATCAAGCGGATGTGGTCAGGAATGCACCAGAGACAGTGGGGGAACTCGATTATGTATGCAATGTGTGCGCATTGGCCAAGATCACAAAGACTCCAGTACCAAGAGAGGCAGAGACCCAAGCAGAAGAGAAGCTGGAGAGGGTGTTCACAGTAGTGATGGGACCTTTCAGAGTAGAGTCACTGTCAGGTTTCCGGTCCCACATTGTGTTTGCAGACAAGTACACGAAGTTTGTGTTTGTGGACTTGCTTAAGGCAGAGAAAGAAGCACTGGCCAGCCTGAAGAAGTTTGTTCTCAGTGTGGGGACGCCCAGGAAGCTGAGACAAGACAATGCGAAGGAGTTTCTCTCAGAGCAGTTCAAGATGTAGTGTTTAGATGCAGGCATTCTACAGGAGAAAACCATACCAGAGACACCAAAACAGAATGGGTTAGCTGAGAGGTGCAACAGGACACTGCTGGAGATGGCAAGATGCTTGCTCATTGACTCGGGTCTTCCCAAGATGATGTGGGGAGCAGCAATTTTCCACGCAACAAGGATCACGAACTTGGTTGTGAGACGAGAAGAAAAATACCAAGCAGAGCTGCTGCGAGGTATAAAACCTAAGTTTTCAATTAGTAAACTTTCTTTTTTTGGTTGCACAGTCTTCATGAGGAAGCGGGACAGATATGTCAGCAAACTTGAACCCATGGCACTGGAAGGAAAGTTTGTGGGTTACACTGAAGGAGACAACGGGTACCTGGTGTACGTACCCAACACACGCAAGGTTGAGGCAGTTCAAGATGTGATCATCAAGGAGTCCGAAGTGGGCTCAATCCCTGACAACACAGAGACGCCCGACCTACTAGATGAGGGGTCACAGCAACTGGGAATCTGGCATTCATCTCATTCATCATATATCTTCTCATTCATCTCATTCTTCTCAATCATCATATATCAGACATTTATTCCATAATTAATTTGAAAAAGCCCTGAAAACTCAATCTGGGTTTCATTAAATTAAAGGATTTCTTTTCTATAAAGTTGAAGTTACCTTAAACTCTTTACCGTAAAGAAGTTAGAAACAGTCCACCCGAAATGTAGAGAGTGTTCTGTGGGTGTAATAGGGTAAACAATTGTGGGTTTTTCTGGGTATGTTGACTCCAAAATAGTCTCTGTCCTTATCACTGGATTGCTACCCTGGCTAGTCATTGTCACTGTCAGTGTGTAGAGGTCACCAGGATCCAAATTCACAAAACGGAACTCCGATTCCAGTCTGAAGCATTGAAACCGGGTCAAGAAACACTTAAATTGAACTTAATTGAGAAATAAAAGAACAGGGATCGGCTTTCGAATAGGACATCGACCAGAAATATACGATAGAAAGTTAAAAAATATATATTAGAAAATGCCAAAAATTTTAGAATATCGATGAAACTATAGTCTTAAACTTAGTGAGAATTAGAAAGAAAGTTTAACTTACCAGATTAGAAGGACAAAAGCAAATTGATTTTGTTTAGAGAATTTATATAAATGAATCGTCAAGAAATGGTGCTTAGAATCAATATTCGGTTTAAATTGGTGAATTTAGATAACTAAAATTAGAGTGAGAATATTTGATGTAAAATTTTCCCAGCATGTATTGAATGATGATGATACCACCGGAAAGGTGAACGAATTCTTAGAAAAGTGTAAATGCATACAATCTATGGTATCCCGTGCGACTGATTTCTGGGAAATCTGCAGAAGCAAATCATATTGGGTAACCCTTGCGACCCCCACTGTAAATCAAGGTGGTAAGATTAGTTTTGTATCTTGAATTTTTCGCACTGATAATGGGTATATATACAGCTGATTTTTGAGCCTTTTTTCATTCCCAAAATCAAATCACCATCTTGATCTAATAATCAGATCCCTCCTGTAATTCTCTAAATTCTACTGTAAAATATCATCCTTGTTATTCTCTCATTTTGAGAAATTAATTTTTCTACTTAGTTAAAAACGCTTTTATTCCGCTTGCGAAAACCCATAACCCAACAGGTTATGGGCCCAGCAAGCAAAGTCATAAAATTAATTTCTAAAACAAAACTAATTTGTTGTTGACAGTCATAATCCTTGTATGCTTAGCACCTTTTCTTTTCACAACTTTTTTTGCCCGCTCAAACTACGACAGACACTGAAGCTGCTGACCTACACAGGAAAGGCTCAGGACTTTCCATTCTGGAGCACAAGATTTGTCTCAATGATGCAGACGAAGAGACTCTACAAATCACTACTTGGGACAGAAGAGCAATCCAATGAGCCGGCACCACTAGCCAATGGTGCGAGCAATGATGAAAAGAAGAACCACAAGGTGCACAAGGATGCATATGAGAAAGAAGTTGCAGACATCAAGGAGAAAAGGAACAATGTGCGGTGCCAACTGGCGCTGACTCTAGATGCAACAACCGTCATGCTGATGAGACATGACTGTGTGGGAGATGACGGCATCGGAGATTGAGCAAAGGCTTGGAAGCTTTTGCAGGAGAGATTTCAGAGTGTGGAGACGCCGACAGTGGTGACTTTGGTGGCACAGCTTGCTCGACTGCAGCTCGAGGATACTGAGAATATCGATAGCTTCTTCATCAGAGGACAGGAGTGGCTCACAAGGCTGCAAGAAGCAGGGGAATCAGTCTCAGAGACCCTCTTCAACGCCTTGGTCCTCAATGGTCTGTCAATGAGGTATGAAAGTTTTGTTATACAGGAAAGCTTTAACCAGGCAACGAAATTCACAGAGTTGAGGAGAAGGCTGCAGAGCTTTCATGAGAGCACAGCACAGAGGTACAAAGGACAAAGTGGTTCAGTGGCACTGGCAGTGAAGCCTGACTTCAAGAAGGGACCCAAGAAAGAAAACCGCTTTGTGTGTGGGATCCCCGGACACTTTGCCAAGGACTGCAGGAGGAAGGAGACAGCACAATGAAGCAAGTGTGATGAGAAAGGTCACCTAGACAGGGCATGCAAGAGACAAAGAGATGGAGGCAAACATGATTAAGTGGCAATGGGTCCAACATTGGCTGCACCAGACGAGGAATACTGGACAGCTCTTACCCAGTGGAAGACAGCAGGCAGGTTGGTGGACTGTGGCTGTACAGATCACATAGTGACGAACATCGAAGCGTTCCTGGACTTTGTGCCCATTCATTCAGTGGCCAGAAATCCCAACGGAGAGGCTTCCAGAGTGGTGGGCAGAGGCTGTGTGAGGATCAGCGTACTCTCAAATAAAGGGGAATTCAAACGCGAACTCAAAAATGTTTTTTGTGTGCCGGACTATTCTTCAAACCTCTTATCAGTCTCAAGATGCACGGATTGGGGACATAGCTTCATTTTCGAGAAAGGAAATTGCTGCTTGAAACTCCAGAAGGGAACTCGGGTAAAACTCACACAAGAAAATAATTTGTTTTACTTACCCTGCAGCGTTCTAGAATTCAAGATGAGTTCCAACAGTGTGAAATTTGACAGTGCAAGGAAGTGGCCAAGACGATTGGGTCATTTGAATCAAGCGGATGTGGTCAGGAATGCACCAGAGACAGTGGGGGAACTCGATTATGTATGCATTGGCCAAGATCACAAAGACTCCAGTACCAAGAGAGGCAGAGACCCAAGCAGAAGAGAAGCTGGAGAGGGTGTTCACAGTAGTGATGGGACATTTCGGAGTAGAGTCACTGTCAGGGTTCCGGTCCCACATTGTGTTTGCAGACAAGTACACGAAGTTTGTGTTTGTGGACTTGCTTAAGGCAGAGAAAGAAGCACTGGCCAGCCTGAAGAAGTTTGTTCTCAGTGTGGGGACGCCCAGGAAGCTGAGACAAGACAATGCGAAGGAGTTTCTCTCAGAGCAGTTCAAGATGTACTGTTTAGATGCAGGCATTCTACAGGAGAAAACCATACCAGAGACACCAAAACAGAATGGGTTAGCTGAGAGGTGCAACAGGACACTGCTGGAGATGGAAAGATGCTTGCTCATTGACTCGGGTCTTCCCAAGATGATGTGGGGAGCAGCAATTTTCCACGCAACAAGGATCAGGAACTTGGTTGTGAGACGAGAAGAAAAATACCAAGCAGAGCTGCTGCGAGGTATAAAACCTAAGTTTTCAATTAGTAAACTTTCTTTTTTTGGTTGCACAGTCTTCATGAGGAAGCGGGACAGATATGTCAGCAAACTTGAACCCATGGCACTGGAAGGAAAGTTTGTGGGTTACACTGAAGGAGACAACGGGTACCTGGTGTACGTACCCAACACACGCAAGGTTGAGGCAGTTCAAGATGTGATCATCAAGGAGTCCGAAGTGGGCTCAATCCCTGACAACACAGAGACGCCCGACCTACTAGATGAGGGGTCACAGCAACTGGGAATCTGGCATTCATCTCATTCATCATATATCTTCTCATTCATCTCATTCTTCTCAATCATCATATATCAGACATTTATTCCATAATTAATTTGAAAAAGCCCTGAAAACTCAATCTGGGTTTCATTAAATTAAAGGATTTCTTTTCTATAAAGTTGAAGTTACCTTAAACTCTTTACCGTAAAGAAGTTAGAAACAGTCCACCCGAAATGTAGAGAGTGTTCTGTGGGTGTAATAGGGTAAACAATTGTGGGTTTTTCTGGGTATGTTGACTCCAAAATAGTCTCTGTCCTTATCACTGGATTGCTACCCTGGCTAGTCATTGTCACTGTCAGTGTGTAGAGGTCACCAGGATCCAAATTCACAAAACGGAACTCCGATTCCAGTCTGAAGCATTGAAACCGGGTCAAGAAACACTTAAATTGAACTTAATTGAGAAATAAAAGAACAGGGATCGGCTTTCGAATAGGAAATCGACCAGAAATATACGATAGAAAGTTAAAAAATATATATTAGAAAATGCCAAAAATTTTAGAATATCGATGAAACTATAGTCTTAAACTTAGTGAGAATTAGAAAGAAAGTTTAACTTACCAGATTAGAAGGACAAAAGCAAATTGATTTTGTTTAGAGAATTTATATAAATGAATCGTCAAGAAATGGTGCTTAGAATCAATATTCGGTTTAAATTGGTGAATTTAGATAACTAAAATTAGAGTGAGAATATTTGATGTAAAATTTTCCCAGCATGTATTGAATGATGATGATACCACCGGAAAGGTGAACAAATTCTTAGAAAAGTGTAAATGCATACAATCTATGGTATCCCGTGCGACTGATTTCTGGGAAATCTGCAGAAGCAAATCATATTGGGTAACCCTTGCGACCCCCACTGTAAATCAAGGTGGTAAGATTAGTTTTGTATCTTGAATTTTTCGCACTGATAATGGGTATATATACAGCTGATTTTTGAGCCTTTTTTCATTCCCAAAATCAAATCACCATCTTGATCTAATAATCAGATCCCTCCTGTAATTCTCTAAATTCTACTGTAAAATATCATCCTTGTTATTCTCTCATTTTGAGAAATTAATTTTTCTACTTAGTTAAAAACGCTTTTATTCCGCTTGCGAAAACCCATAACCCAACAGGTTATGGGCCCAGCAAGCAAAGTCATAAAATTAATTTCTAAAACAAAACTAATTTGTTGTTGACAGTCATAATCCTTGTATGCTTAGCACCTTTTCTTTTCACAACTTTTTTTGCCCGCTCAAACTACGACAGACACTGAAGCTGCTGACCTACACAGGAAAGGCTCAGGAATTTCCATTCTGGAGCACAAGATTTGTCTCAATGATGCAGACGAAGAGACTCTACAAATCACTACTTGGGACAGAAGAGCAATCCAATGAGCCGGCACCACTAGCCAATGGTGCGAGCAATGATGAAAAGAAGAACCACAAGGTGCACAAGGATGCATATGAGAAAGAAGTTGCAGACATCAAGGAGAAAAGGAACAATGTGCGGTGCCAACTGGCGCTGACTCTAGATGCAACAACCGTCATGCTGATGAGACATGACTGTGTGGGAGATGACGGCATCGGAGATTGAGCAAAGGCTTGGAAGCTTTTGCAGGAGAGATTTCAGAGTGTGGAGACGCCGACAGTGGTGACTTTGGTGGCACAGCTTGCTCGACTGCAGCTCGAGGATACTGAGAATATCGATAGCTTCTTCATCAGAGGACAGGAGTGGCTCACAAGGCTGCAAGAAGCAGGGGAATCAGTCTCAGAGACCCTCTTCAACGCCTTGGTCCTCAATGGTCTGTCAATGAGGTATGAAAGTTTTGTTATACAGGAAAGCTTTAACCAGGCAACGAAATTCACAGAGTTGAGGAGAAGGCTGCAGAGCTTTCATGAGAGCACAGCACAGAGGTACAAAGGACAAAGTGGTTCAGTGGCACTGGCAGTGAAGCCTGACTTCAAGAAGGGACCCAAGAAAGAAAACCGCTTTGTGTGTGGGATCCCCGGACACTTTGCCAAGGACTGCAGGAGGAAGGAGACAGCACAATGAAGCAAGTGTGATGAGAAAGGTCACCTAGACAGGGCATGCAAGAGACAAAGAGATGGAGGCAAACATGATTAAGTGGCAATGGGTCCAACATTGGCTGCACCAGACGAGGAATACTGGACAGCTCTTACCCAGTGGAAGACAGCAGGCAGGTTGGTGGACTGTGGCTGTACAGATCACATAGTGACGAACATCGAAGCGTTCCTGGACTTTGTGCCCATTCATTCAGTGGCCAGAAATCCCAACGGAGAGGCTTCCAGAGTGGTGGGCAGAGGCTGTGTGAGGATCAGCGTACTCTCAAATAAAGGGGAATTCAAACGCGAACTCAAAAATGTTTTGTGTGTGCCGGACTATTCTTCAAACCTCTTATCAGTCTCAAGATGCACGGATTGGGGACATAGCTTCATTTTCGAGAAAGGAAATTGCTGCTTGAAACTCCAGAAGGGAACTCGGGTAAAACTCACACAAGAAAATAATTTGTTTTACTTACCCTGCAGCGTTCTAGAATTCAAGATGAGTTCCAACAGTGTGAAATTTGACAGTGCAAGGAAGTGGCCAAGACGATTGGGTCATTTGAATCTAGCGGATGTGGTCAGGAATGCACCAGAGACAGTGGGGGAACTCGATTATGTATGCATTGGCCAAGATCACAAAGACTCCAGTACCAAGAGAGGCAGAGACCCAAGCAGAAGAGAAGCTGGAGAGGGTGTTCACAGTAGTGATGGGACATTTCGGAGTAGAGTCACTGTCAGGGTTCCGGTCCCACATTGTGTTTGCAGACAAGTACACGAAGTTTGTGTTTGTGGACTTGCTTAAGGCAGAGAAAGAAGCACTGGCCAGCCTGAAGAAGTTTGTTCTCAGTGTGGGGACGCCCAGGAAGCTGAGACAAGACAATGCGAAGGAGTTTCTCTCAGAGCAGTTCAAGATGTACTGTTTAGATGCAGGCATTCTACAGGAGAAAACCATACCAGAGACACCAAAACAGAATGGGTTAGCTGAGAGGTGCAACAGGACACTGCTGGAGATGGAAAGATGCTTGCTCATTGACTCGGGTCTTCCCAAGATGATGTGGGGAGCAGCAATTTTCCACGCAACAAGGATCAGGAACTTGGTTGTGAGACGAGAAGAAAAATACCAAGCAGAGCTGCTGCGAGGTATAAAACCTAAGTTTTCAATTAGTAAACTTTCTTTTTTTGGTTGCACAGTCTTCATGAGGAAGCGGGACAGATATGTCAGCAAACTTGAACCCATGGCACTGGGAGGAAAGTTTGTGGGTTACATTGAAGGAGACAACGGGTACCTGGTGTATGTACCCAACACACGCAAGGTTGAGGCAGTTCAAGGTAAGATCATCAGGGAGTCCGAAGTGGGCTCAATCCCTGACAACACAGAGACGCCCGACCTACCAGATGAGGGGTCACAGCAACTGGGGATCTGGCACCCAGATGATGGTAATCAAGAAAATGGCAACAAAGAAGAGCAGGACACATCTACTGCAGTAAAGGAGGAGTGGCATGACGCAGAGAGTCTGAATACTCAAGAAACGACAATGAGACGAGATGCTTCAGATGTTGAGGAAGCAGCACTGGATGAAGAATCTACTGCAACAAGAGGTAGTCTCAGAGACTCGGAGTCACTGGAAGAGAGTGAAACGGAGGACTTCTCACAGACAGTTGGCTTCTTTGAAGAGGCACTGGAGCAAGCGGACAGGGCAGAGACCAGACTAGGGACACGAGCAAGGAATGTTCCGCAATTCTTTGGAGAAGTCAGGACTCATCTTGCTGTGACTGAGGGTGACTAAGTGGAATCCAAAACAGTCCACGAAGCCAAGCAAGGTGACGATTGGGATCAGTGGCACCGGGCAAGGAAGGACGAGGCCAAGGCACTCCAGGACAGCGAGACTTGGAACCTAGTCAGACCACCCACAGGCAGGGACGTCATACTGGGCAAATGGGTCTACAAAGTGAAATTGGGACACAGTGGTCAAGTGGAAAAACACAAAGCACCCTCTGTGGCAAAAGGCTTCAAACAGGCGGTAGGACCGGACTACTTTGAAACTTTTGCGCGTACCTGTAAGACAGAAACATTCAGGATTCTACTTCAACTATCAGCGAAGCAGGGCCATGTGATGCACAAGTTTGAGGTCAAGACGGCTTTCCTGCACTCACCAATAGAGGAAGAAGTGTAACTGGAACAGCCACAGGAGTTTGTAAAACAAGGATCCGATGGGGAGAAGTTAGAATGCCGACTGAATAAATCAATTTATGGTTTGAAACAGGCAGCTAACAACTGGTATAAGGAACTGGCAAACTTCCTACTGAGACAGTGGTTCACCAGAAGCAGGAATGACCATTGCTTGTTCACAAGAGCAGAGACAGAGGGTTCCACTTTCATCTTGGTCTGGGTTGACGACATCATAGTGGCATCAAGAAGCATGACAGTGATCTCCGATGTCAAAAAGGCACTCGAAGCAACATCTCACATGGAAGACAGAGGGAGATTACACTGGTTCCTGGGTCTAAGAATCAGACGAGAAGAGGGCAAAGTCACAGTCGACCAAGATCGCTACATAGAAACAATGCTTGAACGGTTTCAAATGGATCAATGCAAACCCTCAAGAACTCCAGTTGATTTGAACTTGAAAGTTCAGACAGCACAGAACGGAAACGAAGAAGTGGACCAGAGTATCTACAGAATCTTGGTTGCATGACTTCTGTATCTGGCCAAACAGATGAGGCCAGACATCATGTTCACAGTCAACGTTCTGTCCAGACACATGAATGCACCTACCAATCAACACTGGATGTGCGCAAAAACACTTCTGCGATATCTTGAAGGTTCAAAAGGTCTAAAACTTACTTACACAAAAGAAGCTAGTTATGATTTAGTGGGGGAAAGTGATGCAGACTGGTCTGGTGACGTAAACGACGGAAAATCAACGACAGGCTACTACTTCAAGATCAACGGACGTGGCGCAGCACTCAGCTGGGGTGTCAAGAAGCAGGCCACAGTTGCTCTTTCTTCATCAGAATCAGAATATCAGGGCATGGCAGCAGCAGTTTAAGAAGCATTGTATCTGAAGCAACTTCTGGAAGATTTTGGCATCCAACAGAAACATCCAATAGCAATTGGAGAGGATAACCAGAGTTGTATTAAATTGTGCTAAAATCCAGTCATGCACAAGAGGAGCAAACACATTGAGACAAAATTTCACTTCATTCGGGACAAGACGGGAGATGGGACTATTACAATTCATTGCGTTCCTACTGACAAAATGGCAGCGGACATCTTCACGAAAACTTTACCCGTATTGAAGGTGAACAATCAGAACTGTGTTGATGGGAACAGACTCTACGCAATCAGCTCTAGTCTGAGTGGGGGTGTTAGAATATCGATCAAACTATAGTCTTAAACTTAGTGAGAACTAGAAAGAAAGTTTAACTTACCAGATTAGAAAGACAAAACTTAATTGATTTTGTTTATAGAATTTTTATAAATGAATCGTCAAGAAATGGTTATTAGAATCATTATTCGGTTCAAACTGGTGAATCTAGATAACTAATATTAGAGTGAGATTATTTGTTGTAAAATCTTCCCAGCAGGTATTGAATGATTATGATAACACCGGAAAAGTGAACGAATTCTTAGAAAAGTGAAAATCAATAACATCTATGGTATCTCCTGCGACTGATTTCTGGGAAATCTGCAGAAGCAAACCATATTGGGTAACCCTTGCGACCCCCACTGTAAACCAAGGTGCTAAGGTTAGTTTTGTATCTTGACTTTTTCGCACTGATATTGGGTGTATATACAGCTGATTTTTTAGCCTTTTTTCATCCTCAAAATCAAATCACCATCTTGATATAATAATCAGATCTCTCCTGTAAATCTCTAATTTCTACTGTAAAATATCATTCTTGTTATTCTCTCATTTCGAGAAATTAACTTTTCTTCTTAGTTAAAAACGCTTTTGTTCCGCTTGCGAAAACCCATAACCCAACAAAAATTATGGTTCCCTGAAACTCAACCCCAAAAATATTTCAGACCATAAGATCATCCCAGAAACAGGTACGACTCTCATTTTATTCTTTTTGTTTGTATGAAGTTAAACTATTTCCATTCAAACGCGTTCTCACGTTCAGTTAAACTGTAATAAATGAGCTCAATTCTTCATTTGCCCAAATTTGTGCACAATTTTGATATTATTTCAGTGTTAGCCGAAATAAGCCACAGTTAGCAAACAATTTAAAAAATTATAGTCCCTTACATGTTTCAAAATTGCTAACGAAGTTCTAAAAAAGTTCTGCACAATTGGCTGTTATTTGCACTTTTTTGACTTTTGAGATAACTTTCTGTGCACAGTTAGTTGAACAATATGCTTAAAAAGTTAGCAATGATAGCCGTTCCGCTTGTCTCATAGAAACTAAAACAATAAGTATCAGGAACAAAATCCTTACATTGACATGAAAATGTTGTAAGATTGACATCGAAATTGATGTTAATTCTTTGAGACTATGTTCGAGATTTTTTTTGTTATTTTTTGTTCAATAAAATAATTTGATCTCAATCAATATATTGAGACAAATTGATGCTTAGTGCTAGTGCAACTCATATTAAACTGTTGTACCGTACCAGTAGCTGCTGCAAATAGTTGTTTGTGTAAGCTACCGACCTCAATTTTTGAACATATAAATTTTTTGACATCGGTTTTATCAGATCAAAAATGATAAAGAGTTTTTCTAAAACAAAATTTCTCTCATGCAAAATCAATTTTTTAATGCAAAGCGTGAATAATATTTTTCATCGTGTAAAACGTGACAGGTTTAAGTCATACGTCTTAGTCACGTCAATGATTTCCCGACAAGTGCTGACAAGTCAATTTTATCAAATATTTGTCAGATTAAAGTTCTACAATCATTCGATTATAATCACTATTCGGATATAATCACTAGGAACAAACAACAAGATTGCTGGTTTGTTCCTAGTCGAACACAAAAGTGATTCTATCAGGTTAATTTGAGATAACATTGAACATGGCGAAAACTGTAGGAAAAGCTAATAAAGATTTCGGATCTTTTCAACAATTGCCCCCCCCCTTTTGCAAAAGGGGGGCTATTCTTGAGTAGAATTTAAGCGAGCTATTTATTAACCAATCAGAGACGACTAATAACTTTCCACGCATGCACATACTATTAAATTGAATAGAATAAAATACAACGTGGTATAGCAATTAGCCGAACCGGAATGCAAAGCGAAAAGAATTTCCGACTGGCGGGTCGATGGGCGCGCTTCGCGCGCGTCGCGGCTTCGCCGCGATAACCGACCCGCGAATTCCGGATTACATCCCACAGCGCATGAGAGGCATGGCCATGAACAGCGGTCCGCAATTGCGCTTAAACTAATATTCGGCTATCTAAAGTGTAGGCCAAGTAATATTGTGGTAAAGTATAGCACAAAAGGGGAGGCGATTCTCTACTAGGTACCAAAGGGGGGGGGGGCAATTGTTGAAAAGATCCAAGATTTCTTCAACATGATACAAAATGTATTTTTGATTTGGTGCTCTTTACTTCGGTCATAACATAATTGTCTAAATTTGACAGAAAGTTGATGTTTCTATGGGTGACTCTACTCTGAACTTGACACAAAATTTACTCTAGAGTTCTCATAGTGTCAATGGGGGATCGTTTTGTAATGTTTCGGCGGTTTTTCTGCAATTCCGCAGTTGAAAACCGTACAAAATCAAAATTAATCAGAAAAAAGCATGTTCAGGCCAAAAACATACAAAAATTTCATTATTTTCACATTATTTTCTGTGGATACAGAACTGAAATTGACTATGTTCATAGAAAGCCCAGAATTTTATCATGAAATGTCTAATAAGTTCCATGATCAGAGCTCTGGAAATATAATAAGTCAGTATGAAATTTTCATGTTTCACCACTAAAATATTATGAGAGGTCCGGGCACTTACTGGAATTCAATGAATTCATGATAGTCAACAGATCCCAGAGTTCCCTGAAATTCCACATCAATCGTATCTCCAACTCCAGACTCAATTGTCAAATTCAAAACGATGCTGTTCGTGGTAGTATTGGTTGTCCATTCTGTGACGTCAGTGTAAGTGGACTGAACGAATGACGTCATAGCCCCCTTCTTTCCGTACACACTGGTCAACTGAGTGAAGAATGTGTACTCCAAACCAGCTGTTAGTCCAGATATCACGTGTGACAGGGTTCCAACAGCTGGCAATTGACAAGGGCATGATCCGTTTTCTGGAGTGTTCCAAATATCGATTGTCTAAATGGAGTCGAATCTTAAAAGACTTGAAAACGTCCTGTTTTTTTTTTACTTTTTAGAGGATGAATTAGAATTTGTAAACTCTTTGGTGTCATTGATTGACACGTTAACGGACGCGTTATAATTTTGTAAGTTGAGATGGTTAAACAACTACATAGAAGAAAGTGTGCTTTCTAAACAAATGGACAAATGGTTTTTTTCTTTTTTGTTTTTTTTTCTTGAAAAGACAAGCCTTAGATTTTATGAAATTGACGAGATATTCAAATTTTTTAGAATTTGATGTCAACTAAAAGTGATTATTTGTCAGCAATTGAGGCACTTTTGATTTTGCAATGTGAAAATTTGTATTTTAAACTCTTTCTACAAATTTAAAATTAATTATAGGCTTGGTTTTGCAAAATTATGTCTAGAAAATATCATGTTTGATTACTGTTTTCCCCTCTTTGTAGACATTATCGTTAATGACAAGCAAAATTGTACACAAAAGTTTTAAAATGAAATCAATATTTTTTAAAGTTTTTTGAATTGCTGAGCTTCAAAAATGTTGATGAACTACAAACATGTAGCTAGTCCAATAATTAAGAAAATGTATAAAGACAAGGTTTCATAGTATAAAAAGAGCAGAAATAAAGTAGACAACATTGCAAAGAAAAATTGTATAGCATGATTTATGCTCTTTAGACATAGCATGTGTTCAGCAAATACGATTTGCACTAAAGCTTCACAAAAGGCCTGTAATTTTGGAGGCTCTAAAAATGATTTTATTCTTCTTTTCTCAGATTAAACAGACGAGATGGCTAAAAATGCTGTTCGCAATTTTTTGCTTGCTGTTCGAAAACAGCTGTTTGCAAGTCGTTACCATTCGCGTTGGATTTTCCCGGATAGATGTACAAAAAGAAGTTAAAATAACGGTAAGGTCAAATGCATATTTGTATCGCATAGTATGCATTTAAATTTTACAAAAAAATAACAAATTCGAAGCCCAATAAGTTGAAAGAAAGACCTCCCTCATAAATTGGTTAAGAAAATCCAAAAAATATTGCTAAACGATGTCGTAGATGATCCCGAAACCTCACTAGAACAACTAAGAGTGGTTTATAACTCTTTTCTCAGCTACAATAAAATTTAGAGAGACAGACAGTCAGACAAATCCATAAACAATTTAGAGTTAAAACAAGGCAATTTAGATAAAAAAAACAAATATTTGTGACAAAAATAGTAACTTAAAATATTCAATACTATTTTTTTGGTAACGTGAAAGTAATAAATTAAAAACGGAAAGAATGGAAGTTGGAACAAGCGAGTTGTCGGAGGAAACAATTGCGTTCATTTTAAGTGTTCAAAAATTGCTGAGAAGATACAATGAGAAAAAAATGCATTCTTGTGACTTTATATCCATCCACATGAAAAGTTGGAAAAAATTGACATGTTCCTGCAAGAAGAGGAGTGGGTTTAGTGGAGTGGAGAAAACATGTAGTTTAGATTTGGCTCAAACTTAAAAATTTAGGATTTTGATGCAGCCCTTATGAAAGCAGATGTTTTTTTGGTATAAGTGGAAGAAATGTGCCGGAAATATATAACGAGATTAATTTGGATGTCATAAATTTTTTGCAAGAAAGGTATAGAAACAAATTAATGAAAGTTTAAAAAAATAAAGATGTAATAATGTGTTATGAGAGATGTAATTTGAATTCAAAAAGGAGTTTGGTTTCATAATTCTGACGTTTGAAAACCTTCAAATGTGCTTAACTTTTCTGGTGCCAGTGGCCACTCAAAACTTTCTTTTGTAGTGATATATATTTCATTATACGGCATAATTATTTGATGCTGGTTTAAAGTTAACGTGGGCAAGAAAAAAACAGTCAAGAGTTTTACTATACAGGAAGAACAAAATATCTCAATTAAATATATAAATATCGCAAGGAGGCCAATTATTTTGATGCCCAAAAACTAACCTTGAATCAGAATCTCAGATGCGAAGAATCTCATGTCAACTCCAAAAAATGACACCCAGTCTTAAAGGCATTGAGAGTTTTGAAAATAGATTCTTACTAAGAGTGGTTTTCTCGTTGCGAAACACATGGTTTCATATAAACTCTTATTGAGATGATATATTTAAATTATTGTGTTCTAAATTCAGGTTCACTACAAAATGGTTTCCATTCTGACAAAAAAATTGGTTCTGTAATCATTTATGTACATATTTAGTATTTTAGAGCTTTTAAACTCTGTGTTTTTGTTGCCGTTCACTGACAAGTTGCCTCAAGTTTTTGCATTAATTTAGACACAAACACAAGTTTAAGAAATTGTTTCTATCCTCACAAAATTGTTCAGTGAACACATAAGTCTCATAGGATTAAGAATCGACCGGAGTAGTTTTGAAGTCTCTCCAAAATACTTTTTGCATTAGTTTGAACACTCCGATCTATGGAATGAACTTTAAAATTTGTCTCACTAATGTGTAGAATGAAATGAATACAACGATTACATTCGATAGAAGTCTCGCACTGCGAAGCTGAAAACTACAGATTTTGTCGTTATTTTCAACTATTCTGTAAGTTCAAAGTATTTTTTTTTTACAAGAGTTCGTTTTAGAGAGGTTCTTTTCAACCACAAAACCGGCCTTTGTTTTATCAACACCACTTAACCTGTGCGCTGCCCGGGAAGTTCCAGAATATCTGGACAGTGTGTTCAGCGACAATTCTCTCAACCTCTTTTTCGATCACGTGACTGGGCAAAGTTGACTCAGAAGTAGATAGCACAAACTGGGCCTCATAACCGCCAAACCACTGCCTGAATTGTAAAAATTAGTTAGTGACAAATCGAAAAAAAGTAAACGGATCAAATCATTAATTTTTTTGAAAGGTTTATTAAAAGTACTCAAATTTTATTTGTCAATACAGATATAAATTTACAAATAATATTTTCTGATGTTTCAAAACAACACCCAAAATATTGCAGTACCCGGGTCGAAGCCGAATGGTTATCTTCCAAAAACTTGCAAGTTCTTACAAGTTAACCATTCGACTTACAAGGCTCTTACAAGTTAACCATTCAAATTACAAGTTACTTACAAGTTAACCATTCGCACACACACCACACACACAAACACACCACGCACGCACATACACGAGCGCGCACACACACACACATACACGCACACATACACACGTACACACACACACGCGCGCACAAACACATACACAAATATACACCATAAACCGTAAATAAAACGTTGCAAGACATGAATGTAAACGGATGTTTGGAAAAAATAGAATCTTGAAAAGTGTGAATTAAATTATAAAGAATGTTGTAAAAATGATGGGCCACTAAATTATTTTGGGAAAATACTGACATATGAGTTCGAAAACTCTATCAAAATCAATATTTTGGGAACATTTTTAAAAAAGCAATCGAAGAAGCTAATTGAAATCTACAGTTTTTTAATGGAATTGCAAAAGGGACTCCTTTGAATTGAAAAAATTCAGAGGTAACCATTTTATCTACTTATGTCGAATTGTGCTATGTTATCCAAACAGAGCAACTAACTCCTACGCGCTTTCTACGGTAAATGACTGAATATTAAATATAATTAACCAATAAGAGTTGTGCTCGACCGGAACGAACTTGCAAGAAACTTACAAGTTAGCCATTTGCCTTGCAAGCTCTTACAAGTTGACCCTTCGACTTACAAGTTATTACAAGTTAACCATTCGACTTGCAAGTTCTTACAAGTTAACCGTCTTTTGCAAGAAACTTGCAAAATCTTACAAGTTAACCATTCGGTCTCGACCTGGGTAGTTTATCCCAATGATCCTTTTCTAACGGATGCGGCATTAGTTATTTCTCGCGAATGCAGTAGTTTGCACACGTTTCATGTCCCACTTTTTCCAATTAAATTGCCGAGTCTCCCGTTAGGACTGATTATTTTTAAACTGTTCCGAACATTTTTGCAAATTAGATGTTTTCCATATCTGGTTGTAAGGAAACCGGGGATACTCGACTGTCGTTTCCGCTAACCCCCACTCCTCCTCCAGCAGTCCTATATAGTCGAAGTTTAGGCACTCCCCAAAATTTAATTTTTGCCTCCCTTCTGAAGAGATTATTTTATTATTATAGCTACGTGCCGGGTATAATACATCAACAACCATATTTGCGACAATTTTCAAGAAAATCGCAGCAGTAGATCTCATTACAAAGCCACCAAGGTTGAGGTGTCACCGCTAAAAATCGGTAAAAGATGTAAGATTTGCGGTGAATTTGAGTAAAAAGTGTAAGATTTGCGCTCAATGCGATCAATGCGGTGAAAAAAAACTTTTAAGCGGTGAAAATTTTTTTTTCAGCGCTTATGCGGTGAAAAAAAATTTTTTCACCACTAAAAATCGCAATTCTTACAAAAATTCACCGCAAAATTCACCGCTAATCTTACAAATTTTCATCATTGGAAAAGTTGTATTAAAAACATGCAAAAGTAGTGCTGAATGATCAGCAACCTCGTAATATTAAAAAAGAACACGTTGTCCATAGAGGATCACCTAATGGATAGACAATCAGCATACTGATAAAAGATAAGCATATTTAACAAAGATGTTTTAATTTTAGCCATCTCTGAGGATAATTGTTTACGTACTTTTCAACTTAGAAATATAATAAAATATTGATCTCAATCTATGTGTCCTTCTATAGGTAAACTTTGAATTTCAGTGTTGACTCTGTCCTGTAAGTTAATGGGTACTCGTTGTCCTTATGTTTAAGTTTGGAGTGCGTAAAAGACCAAACACTGGTGGTCTAGCTTCACTAGATAAAATTCAAAGTTGCATCTAATTTTAGTTTCAAACAAGCCAACAGTCGGATAAAATACATTTTTTAAAAACTAGTTTGTTGGTTTAAGAAGTTTCAACAGTTAAACCAAATGCATAAAACGCAATCCATTATTTTCAGGACGTATATAACACTGAGTTTTTGCTTTAGTATCTCTAGAAAACTTAGGCTTTCGTTAGGTTAGGTCAAAAAATGATTTTAGGTCAAAAAAATGATGTCATTGAATCAAAATCGCACTCATTTTTTTTGTATGCACTGAATAGTGGTAAACCGTTGTAAAGTGGACCTCAACCCAAGCGCCATTTACAGAAATTGTCAAACAAGTCAAAAGATAACAAATTCAGCTACTGTGAAATTGTCAGACAAACCAAATGATGATAAATTAAGCTACTGTCAATTGATGTCAAATTGGATGAAGTACCTTAAACAGTTCTTCAACGGCTGGTTCCATCCAAAAAACTGCAACAGAGCGCACTTCAGGGAGCACAGCGACTTATGTTTTTTGCTAATGCAGCAAAATTTTGAACAAAATTGATTGTTTTTTTTTGACGAACTTTATCTTCATTGTTACGAATTTACTGCTTATAGTGCTAAATCCTTTAAAGCGAATTATAAATGTTACCATATTCAAAAAAAAACGCATTAACTGCAATGAATTATGAAACTTGTCTATTAGATTTCATAGAGGTTTGAATAATAGGTTTTGTCCCTGTCAAATGTTTGTTTTGTTTAGATCTCGAACTTAAAAGAATACTTTGTTTGATAATCTTTCGAAAAAATCAAAGTTATATGCCAGACCAATTTGCTGCCAATTCGTCTGGATTGTCATTGTCAATAAACCAGCTTGAGTGCTGGTTCAGGTAATGTAAAAAAATGATGTTGCTTTGAAAACCCCGAGTCGCACATTAATAAACGTAAACTTTGAATAAAAATTTCAAATATTAGGCACATCTCTGCAGCTGTCTGGATTGTCATTGTCAAAAAACCAGCTTGGGTGCTGGTTCAGGTAATGTAAAAAATATGTTGCGGTTAGTCTGACGGTAGCGCTGAAAGATTTTTTTCACAGCATTCTGATGGTAGCGCTGATAATTTTTTTTCACCGCTTCGTAGTAGCGCTTAAAATTTTTTTTCACCGTATTCTGCTCGTAGCGATGAAAAATTTTCTTTCACCGCTTAAGCGGTAAAAAAAAAAATTCACCGCTACTAGCATAATGCGGTGAAAAAAAAATTTTCAGCGCTACCACGAAGCCGTGAAAAAAAATTTTCCACCGCTAAAATTGCAAATCTTACAAAAATTCACCGCTAAATTAACCGCTAATCTTACAAAAGTTCACGGCTATGAGCGCATTGAACGCTAAAAGATGCGGGCGCTTTGCGGTGAAAATTTTTTCACCGCTAATCACCGCTAATCTTACATTATTTTTTGACCAAACCTCGACCCGGGCCGTAACTCCAAAACAATGCAATAAGAAAAAATTTTTGGTTGATGTTTACATTATATGGGGGGGGGGGCAGAACCTTGGTCAGGAAATGAATGGAAAGAAAACGAAAAATTTGTCTATATATCCGGAATCTTCCCCAATCTTTCAGGATTCTTGTGAACAAGTTTAGTCAATTCCATTTTGGTTTAGATTGCATACATTGTTTACATTTGACACAATATAACATTTGACACAATGGCATTTTGTATGCTTTCAAAAATGCATAACTAGGATTAGAATAAAGCTGATGTCAACTATTCAACTAAAATAGATCACATTTCTGTGAAAAAATCTTTGAATTGAAACGCTAAAAGCTAACCTAAGCTCCATGTGGTACAAAACACCAGGAGTGAGTGAATTCTGCCAAGTGTAGTTTCGGTCACTTGCACTCAACTGTAGAACAATCTGATTGGCTGGAACAGTTCCTGTCTGCGTTAGGTGCTCTTCGTTCCACATTGTGAGAACTTGTTCAGCTGCAAACGAGTTGTACGCACCTGAAATTATGATAACTTGTTGTCCCAATATTATAATTGCACCCGTACTTAACGCCATGTCAATATCAGTACTGGGCAAGTCTAATGTCAAGCCTAGATATCAGTACTGATTCAGAGCTATGATCATAACACATTTAAGACTTGTCAGACTTGGCAAGTCTAAATACAGGTGCGAAAATACAGTTCTGTACGGTGATCGAACTCACGCTCTCCATCTCCTTAGGTCTTTGTCCTTCTTACTGCGCCACCGTGACTGTTGAAACAATGTTTTTTGCGCTGTTCTAATACGCTTGAAAGAAGCAAATTTCAAGCGAGAAAGCGAGCAAATTATATTACATGGGAGAATTGCATTTACGATTGCCCAGTACTGATTAACACTTGGAGTTCGGTACGGGCACGTTTATATCAAAATTAATAGTCATTTCAAGCTTTCTATGAAACGTAAAAGACTCAAAAAATGCTTTTGTTTCCTCATGTTCCGAAAAGCCTACAGCTCAGATAATATATCATCCTTTTCCATTTCCCGCTGGTCAGGGCCATACCCTCATGTGTCTTGGGGTGTATTTTTGACATTTGTGACAAGTTATAATTGACAGGTTTGAGGTCCAGACGGAAATCGTCTCTGATTATATCGTCCCAGACAAAAGTGCTCTGATCAGGCCGTCTCCGACCAGAGTGACCTCTTAGCCGAATATCGTGTGTTCGAAAATCCGCTTGCGCTCGAAGTGCACTCGAAATCCTCCTCTGACCAGACTACCGTGCGCTCGAATTAAACTCCTGATCAGATATGTGTCCGCTCAAATCCTCCTCTGCAGAGACTATTAAGTTCTGATCAGAATCAAGAGCACTTGATATCGCCTCTGATCAGACTAAAGTGCGCTCAAAATAGCCTCTAATGTAACTCAAGTGCGCTCGAATAAGTCTGATCTGAGAATGGTTTTAAGCGTCAATAAATCTCTTAATATCGATATAAAATGTTAATTTCATTTAAACTAATGTTTTCAGTAGTATGTTGGATCTTTTCCGCTAGCGCCCCCCCAGTCCTATATAGCCAAAATTTAGGCACCCCCCAAAAATTAATGTTTTGCTCCCTTCTGAAAAGTTTATTTATTTTCATAATATCGTTCCTAGTATAGTACATTAACAACCATATATGTAGCAGTTTTCAAGAAAGTTATAGTTTTTAACCCCTTTACAAAGCTCGTAATTACTAAAAATGCAATAACAACAAGTTTTTGGTTGATGCTTACATTATATGCAGTGACTTATTGCTATACACATATTATTTTCAAACCTCCGCTCTAAGAGTATTTTCTAAATGCCTATTCATACGTATACATAGGTAATAACTCAAATGTATATATAATGTTTAAACATATACAAATGGGGGGTGCCTAATTTACTGGGGGGGCGCTAGCGGAAAAGATCCAGTATGTTCAACTAAGGAAAAGCCAATCCTGAAAATATAAAAATGAAACCCAAGTGTTGAAAAAATAATTTATGTACTATGCCAGTGACGCGTTTCTGACATAACAGATGGACCAGCTTTCCGTATACCCGTCTTGACCTACCGTGAATCAAAGTTTCTTCTAAAGGGGAAGACTTTTCGCGGTCAGCGTTTTGCTCAGCGCATCAGACTCTTCATAAGTCTCTAATCGAAAAGCTAAGCTGTTGTATTTTTCCCGCTTGGCAGATACAAGTTCTTGCAAAAAAAATGAAAAAACCTTGAGCGAAAAAAAATGCACTCGAAAAGTATTATGAACAACTACTGTGCCCTCGAATCCGCCTGAACTACTACTTTTTTTACGTCGCAATGGTCTTTTATTGGTCTTCTCTCATTGGAGAGTCAAGTATCTAACGACCAATCAAATTTTTTCGCACTTTTAGAGCTCAAACTTACGTTAGTGAGCTGTATGATCATTGTGAATACTCCTGACAAAATTCAGTCCAATTTAGAAGTTGTAAAAAACTTCTTTCTACGGGATAAGATACGGATACTCAGCAACGGGGTTGAGGTTGAATGGTTAACTTGTAAGAACTTGCAAGTTTCTTGCAAGTTCTTACAAGGCGATGCATCTCCTTGAAAGTTTTTTTTCCAAAAACTTGCAAGTTCTTAAAAGTTAACCATTCGACTTAAAAGTTCTTACAAGTTAACCATTGGACCTACAAGGCTTTTACAAGTTAACCATCCGACTAACAAATTACTTACAAGTTAACCTTTCACACACACACACACACACACACACACAAACCACACCACACCACGCCACACACTCACAAATACACGCACACACACACACACACACATACACACACACACTAAACCGTAAAAAAACGCTGCAAGACATGAAAGTAAACGGATGTTTGGAAAAAATAGAATCTGGAAAAGTGTTAATTCAAATTATATAAAAGGATATAAAAATTAAAGTCCACTAAGTTATTTTGAGAAAATGCTGACATATGGATTTGAAAATTCAATCAAAGTCAATTTTTTGGGAACATTAAAAAAATAATCGCGAAGACGCTAATTGAGATGTATCGTTTTTTAATGGAATTGCGAGATAATCTCTCTTGAATTGATAATACTCAAAAAGTAACCATTTTGTGTACTTAGGTCGAATTGTATGATCTTATCCAAACAGAGCAACTAATTCCCGCGCCCTTTCTACGTTAAATGACTGAATGTTAAATTGAATTAACTAATAAGAGTTGTGCTTGACCAGAACGAACTTGCAAGAAACTTACAAGTTAGCCATTCGACTTACAAGTTCTTACAAGTTAACCATATTTTGCAAGAAACTTGCAAAATCTTACAAATAAACCACTCGGTCTCGACCCGGGCATGTATGCCCACTCGTTTCCACAAAACTCCAAAGTTTTTCAATTAGCCTTTTGGGAGATTGGCCATGTAATGGCGTTTGGTCTCTAGAGAATAATGACCCTCTCCCCCGAGAAGATACCCCTACTCTATCATAAAAATTGGAGGAACTTAGGTAGGACATTGAGCCCGGGTGTATCAGTTTTGGGCTAATTTGATTACTAAAATATTACCGAAACTCTCTCATACTGTAAACGGTTTCTTGCAGAAAGGGTTAATAAAGACATATATAAAATCAAAAATATGTAATTGTTGAATACCTCTATCGGACAGTGTCCACTTGACAGTGATAGAAGTGTGAGTTGTGAGTGAATTCTCAATCCACATTTGAAGACAATCAGGAGACGTGATCAGATTGTCACAGCCTCGCACTTCAGGATCCACTGAGTAGAAACGCCAACCAGCTCCACTGTTTCTATTAACACCTGAGGGAACTGAAATGAGACATAAAGGATAGGGACATCTTTTATTCCGGGTCGAGGAATTTTCTGAAATTTATTCAGAAATGTTCTGAAATTTGAACGCATTTATTACAAAGTTTCAGTGTATTTCAGCGTATTGCTATGAAGACATTTAGCTGAATTGTGTGAAAATTTCAGCTTAATCAGCGCTTTTGACTGTTTTTTAGCGCTTACCATAACTTGACCCCAGTAGTCTCAAATCGGTGATTATGAGTTCACAGAACTTGAGACGTGAATTGTGATTGAATGTCTTGCACCAGTGTCTCTTCTTACACTCTAATCCACACAGTCTGGCACTACGTGTCCCACCTACACCTTCACTCACGAATTCTCTCATTTCTCGTCTGTACACGTCGTCAGCACCAGTCGAAAATATCAGGGCGCTTTCCTGGGCACTTTAAACAGATATTACGTAATGTCTATACCAGTCAAGAGGTTGTCTATATGAAAAGTCTAAAGAAGTTGGGGTGAGGTTTTTTCAGAGAGTTAGTTGCATGGTCCAGACAACTGGCTAAAGTCGACCCAAAGTCTTTTCATCGGTCGATCTACGCGTCCTTTCATATACACAATAAAGATCAAGGTCTGAACACAATGTCGGTCTACTAGGGTCTTTTCATACCAATATCGGTCGACTGGGGTCTTTTCATGCGACCTCTTAACTATAATAGTCCTCAATTGTTCATACTCTTTTTTAAAGTATGTCCCCTGTATTAATCGAATTTTTTTTCCTTCGTGACGTTTTAACAGAATAAATTTTAGAAAATCACAAGTCTCAAGTGGTTCTTGTGAGCTTTAATGCGATCTAATTATTGAAAGCTCATGAATGGCGTCAAAGGATTGATTCAAGTAAAAAAGCGTGCGTTTTGAATCATTTGAACCTCATTGTCAATTTGTTTGTCTAAATCAAAAATTCTCAACATTTTGCTTCACATATAGTTTTTAAATTTTGATTCGACTACTTCAATTCTCATCCTGAAAATTTGTCTCTTCGTTGTTAAATTGCTTACTGATCCAATTTCAAAAAATGTTGTGTAATAAAATATACAACATTCTGGACACACCTGCTTTCACCCCAGATGGAAGCAAATATGCCCAGAACGAAGATGAACGAAGATGAGGGGGCGTCGTGCGTTCAAAATTACATAGTCTGGCAACATCAAAAATCGAACGAAAATCTGAACATGAACGCACGAAAGTCTGGTGAACGCGCGAAAGTCTGGACACGAGCGCGCGAAAGTCTTAACATGAACGCGCGAAAGTCTAGTGAACGCACGAACGTCTGAACATGAACTAACGAAAGTATGGATATAGGCATTTTCCGTCTGTGACGGTCGGGAATTAGTCATCTGGGACGATATGGAACACTTGCTCTGTCTGGCACCACAGCCTGGGAGTTCATTACAATAAAAAATCTCTCTTTTGAGAACTTTTTTAATCTTTTACAATAAATGAGTCTCATAAATTCGTCAATTTTACAACACGAAATCAAATTTTAACATCAATTCTAATTCAAATTGTTTCATCAAATTGCTTCAATTTTTGTTTCGTCTTTTACAACCCAGGTCTAGGCCTCGACTTGAAAAGCCCATGCTCGGCCAAAAAATGGTATTAAAAGAACATGCTGGACTCAAACAGCCCATGAAAAGACTTTAGCTGGACCTTATCGTTCAATTAGACTTTGGATCACCCAAATTTTTGATGCTAGAATTTAGCTCAGCCCAAATTTGATGCTCGACGTTACCTTGACCTAAAATGTTCATGCTAAACCCAAAAAAAAAACTGTGGTATTATGAATATATTTGCAAAAACGAATTTTAGAATCCAAAGAACTTTATCATAACACGCTAAATTTTTTGCCGAAGAAAAGTCAATTGTTAGAGTTTTGTTAACTAGTTGAATTCAGCTGAACAAATTCGCTATACTGATTAATTTTGAAAACTAATTTATTTTAAGAACTCAGTATATCTTAAGATTTTTTGGCAAATTCCCACTGATTTTTGAAGATTCCACCTGCCTGTTGCAACGCTTGTTTGGTGTTGCTGGTAGATGTTACACATCTACAAAAGAAGTTTAGAAAAGTTAACTGTTGTTAATCCCACAAAATGCAATTCTTACTCATGAAAAGACCATGCTCCACCTATTAAAAGACCCTGTTTGACCTTAATTTGTTATGAAAAGACCTTATCTGGACCCATGAAAATACTTTACCTCGGCCTTTACTAGGAGCTGGATTTATGTATTTATAGTCAGTTTTGGACCCCTACTAGAATTATATAGTCTTATCATAAGTTGAGGTCTAAACCTGGGAAGTTGTTCATCCTCAATCATTTCAACCTATGTCCTTTCATCCAGATTTTATTTCACTATATGACTGCAATTTGTATGCAATTTATACAACAGGTGACAATCCAGTTAGTGGTTCATAAGATTTGGGAATTGAGAATAAGAATTGAAGTTTTCTATTTAGAAATTCAGAATTTTAGAATGACATAGATTTGCAGAGCCTGAACCCAAATGTACTGGAAGATTTTTTTCCTCACTGGCAAGTAATATCTGCATCCTATCTATCTCGATAAATGGGGGAAAAAGAAACCTAGGAACAGTTTTTTATGATAAATTTTTGCATTTTGTCAGCGGTTTGTGTTGGATAATTGTGAGCAATATTCGCAGTTGCTGAAAATGTGCATAGGTTCTACTTTTTTTCACCCTGATTCATTTAGCCTCGCATTTCTTAACACAATATCAGTTCAACACAATCATTTCACTCACCCCCCCCCCCCGTTTCGATGATTGGCGGTGAATTTTTGTAAGAAATGCGGTGAAAAAAGTTCACCACGAATTTCTTGCATCTCTTTGCTGTGAATGCGGTGAATTATGATGAATTATTTGTTTTCACCGCGCGTACTTCCATTCACGGGTTCGAACCTATCACCTAATCCATGTCTTCGACTTCTTCTTCCACTGCGCCAAATATCATGATGATATTATATTATGATGATATTTCTTGTGAACTCAAATCAGATGCAATAAACGTTGGAAAACAAATGCGGTGAAATTTTCTAAGGAATGCTGTGAAATTCGCGGAGAATTTTCAAAAGAAATGCGGTGAAATGCGGTGATTTTTTTTTCATCGCATTCTCCGCATTCACCGCACTTCTTACATTAATTTGCAACAAAAAGTCGATGTGGTGAATTTTTGTAAGAAGTGCAGAGAAATTTGGTGAATTATTTTTTCCACCGCATTCACCGGAATCACCGCATTTCTTACAAAAATTCACCCAAAAACCTTGACCCTGGCCTTGATCACTTCAACCCTTTATCATTTCACCCCGCAAGTTAGCAGGCGGCCCTTGGGCAAAAAGCCGAACACTATTTACAAGCATTTTCAGATAATTCTGTATAATTCACAAGCTTCTAGTGTGAACAGAAAGTGGCCTTACCATTTTTGTTTTGTTTTTTTTTTCGATAAATAACTTTAAAATCTGACTAAATGGTAATTTGAATAAACTAAGAACCCATTCTTGAGATTGTGACCTATTCAGTTATGTTTTCTTAGATTACAAGTGTAAAGCTTGTTTATAAAATAGGGTGCAATGTTATTCATTAGAGGTTGCCTCACTGCAGTGCACCAATCAAAAAATATTGGGCTTCTATTTTAACATCCATTACGAAGCACAGCAGGCAAAGAACTGCAAAACTATTGATTCTGAGGCCTGCAATTATTTGTCCTATTTGAAATTGCTGCCAATAAAAAAACAAAATTTTGGAAGTAATGTTCACAAATTTGTGTTTTTACAAGAAAGTGCGTAGGATAACATTTTCGTAAAATTACAAAAGTTATATCCAACTTTTGGTAAGTAATTTTTGCTGCCTGTGGTTCTAATTCTTGTCACCCCCGACTCATATAACCCCGCATTCGTCCGTTTACTGTGGATCATTCAAATTATAACTAAGTTAACTAGAAAACGGCTACTTACGTCAAAACTTGACAATAGAATATCATGCTGAACAGAACCAGCAAACACGCACCCAATTGATCCAAAACTGCATCCCTCAAACTTGATGTTAAAGATTCAGTAGAGACCCAAAACTCTCTTTTTCCACCCATCATTCCAGCCAAAAAACTCCGACTGGTAGCAAAATTTAGTTCAGCTATCAGAATTTTGTTAGGGATATTTTTTGACATCAAGTAATAAGCCTGTTTAAGACGAAAGCAGCTGCGAAAATGCCATAAAACCTGGCCGCAGACAAGATTGCTACTTCCTGACTTTTCCCTTGATACGACGGTTCTCATGGAAAAATCAATCAACTAGCGACGGCTATTTAGAGTTATTAATATTTAATGACCTTGTTGGTATTTATACTTATGGTGTAAATTTTGCACAAAAATTAATGCCGGGTCCAGATGGAAAAATGTACAGACAAATAATGAAAAATTGACGGTTTCCAGCGGGGAATTTTTTTTTGCAATCACTCAACGCATCGCATTCTTCGCAACTCTGACATTTTTAAACGGTGTAGGCAAACATTATTTTGAAGCATGCCACTTCGATAATTATTAGTCAATTTTTTTGAAATGTTCTTTCAATTTTTATCAACTAGGAACATATCATAATCTGCACAATGTTTCGAAACTTTTACTAATATATCATATAGTTTCGTTTCAGTATGAAGGTGGAAGAAAAATTTGTATGCTTTTGTATGCGGCAATATAAGATAAAGCAAAACCAAAATCACGCAATTCACAAAAATTTAAGAATTTAGTATCAAAACAGTCATTGAGGGTCTTAAAAATCTCAAACTGCGGAATCAAATCTGGATTTAGGCAATAAAATTCTCTTTCATCCAGGCTGAGGTCTCAGAACGAATCAACCACTGACCAGACTTAGTTGAGCGCACACATTTACATCATGTGCTCGAAATCAAGTACATGGCCTAGTCGACATTTGGAGTCTGATCATAGGTGGGTTTGAGCGGACTTGAGTCTGATCAGAGACTTTTTCGGTCTAAGACGGTCAGTTTAGTCTCGGGCCTCAGCCTCGGCATAGATACGCCTACTTCTACACATAATTTGCGTAGCTCGGACCAAATTATTGGAGAGCAATTATCAAGCAATCTGTAAATTACAAAAAATAGCTGCGATTACCCCATTTGAAGATAATTAGAACTGAAACAGGGAATTAAAAGAACAAACACACTTATGCTCTTGGAGTAAAACAACCGTGAACATTAGCTTTCGGAATGATTTATACAGAATCGGGAGGTAATAATATAACATAAGTAATCAATTCTTCTTTGAAAATCGACTTGAGAAATCTCAACCAATGCCAAACTTCTGATAACTGGATTTCAAGAATGCTTTTTGCCAACTAGTGCTTACCCTTCAAAATTCAATTATTTTTTTCCAGACGTTTACGTTGACTTTGCTGCAATTGAAGCTCAGGTCCATTGTAGAGCCTAATTGAAGATTTTTATTTGAAAATTAATTTGTGTTCTTTTTCTAACTCTTTATTTCAAGGTTTTGATATACTATTTAAAACTACATATTAAACCTAAAACTAAAATACTAACTTAAAACTAAACTAAAACTCTTTTAATTGACCTTTTTTCGTTTTTAAAATTTAAGACCAACAAGAAAATCTCAAATTTTTCTTGTTGGTAAATAAACAGAAAGAAAAAACGAACGGTTTTAAGGAAACCAAAGTTTATCGTCGTCAATAAGGTGAGTTTTTCGCCAATAATTTCAAATTTTTGAGTTTAGAAGGAAACGGCTTTTGAGTTACTTTGCTAGTTGAATCCAAAAACGTGACTGTAGGTGTCTGCTTTGCTAATTTCAAATAACTTGATCTCTTCATTTTTCAGAGAAGTTTTGTGAAAATTGTTATCTAAATAACTTTCCACCACTTGATTACTAGAAAGAACTTTGGTTTCAAACACTTTTTGCACCACTTAACCAAAATTTTCCTCGACAGTGTTTCCCTATTACAAAAATCCATCAAAATGCATGAAGGTTTGACTACGCACGTAGTGGTATATATATATATATATATATATATATATATATATATATATATATATATATATATATATATATACATATATTTATTCTTAAGCACGTTGAAAAATATTACTTGATAGTGTAGGTTAACAGTCGGTTCAGTTAAACTAAACAGATGATGAAAAAATAACATTCAGATGTTTTTTGTTCATCATCTATCATCTATTACGCAGTTTTTTCTATTAATTTTTTCTCATATTGACATTTTTTATGATCAATTATTTTATTTGAAATTAGTTCAGAAAAAAGAGGCGAGCCAAATTCTCATTGATAAAGCTGCGCTGCAATACAGACAAAACAATTTGTCCGATTTGTACATAAAAAATACAACAAATACAACGTTTCTGCAAAGACCCTGAGGCTCAGTACAGATTAAAATCTCCAGTTTGAAAAAAAATTGGAGACAGTTTATGCGAACAAAATATAAAGAAATTATTACAAAATACTTATATTTTTGGCTCGGAGTAATTTTTTAACACGTTCTTATAAACACTTTCTTCAACGGAACAACAATTTTTCAAGGAAAATTTTTCTGTGATTAAAAGTGCTTCTCAGAACTCTTTTTTAAACCTAATTTGACTTGCCAATATATAAGCGTAGAATCTAATCTTAACCTAATTTTCGATTAAAAACAAAATGTCATTGCCATATTCCGTAAAGTTTGTTTTTTGTTTTCTTTCTAGTAGCACGTATCAGCTATTTATCGTATCAGAAAACAAACTGCCATCAAGACGCATTGCGAGCTAAATATTAAAAAAATTTTTGTTCATTGACTCCACAGCATCAAATTTCTTCCTTACTTCCTTCTCATTGAAATCTTTGAACCCTCTTTTTCTAAATGACTTTTAATTTTTGATGCTTTTCAATCTGTTTTTTTTCTTCAGAAAAATGTTTCAAGAAAGCAAGCTCAGTGAAACTTTGATGAAGTTCTTATTGAATTAGTTGGAGAACATTGGAGCGCATTTAAAAATCTCTGCTCTTTAGGGAAGTATATACATATTCTTATGTACGTTGAAAACATTTATTTGATAGTGTGGATTAATAATCGGTGCGGTTAAACTAAACAGATGAAGAAGAAAAACATCTTGATGTGTTTGGTTTATCATCTATTATATATTACGCAGTTTTTTTAGTCAATTTTTTCTCATATTGAAATTTTTTCTGATCAATTTTTTTTATTTGAAATTAGTTCAGAAAAAAAAGAGGTGAGTCACACACATACCATTGATAAAGCTGCGCTGCATTCCAGACAAAATAATTTGTCCAATTTGTACATCAAAAATACAACAATTGCAATGTTTCTGCAAAGACCCTATGGTTCATTACAGATTAAATTCTCGAGTTATATATGAAAAGAGGTCACAGACGCTTTCAAAATAAATTTTGAAAACAGTTTATGCGAGCAAAAAGATAAAGAAGTTAATTCAAAGTATTTATATTGTTGGCTTGGAGTAATTTTGTAACACGTTCTCATAAACACTTTCTTCAACGGAACAACAGTTTTCCAAGGACAATTTTTCTGTGATTAAAAATGGTTGTAAAAAATTTTTTTAACTACTTTGACCTGCCAAAATATAAGCGTAGAATCTAATCTAAACATGATTTTCGATTAAAATCAAAAAACCATTGTCACATTCCGTAAAGTTTATTTTTTGTTTTTTTTTCTAGTAGTATGTATCAGCCAAGTATCGTATCAGCTAACAAACTGCCATCAAGTCGCATAGCGAGATAGCGAGTTGAATTTAAAAAAATTCATGTTCGTTGACTTCATAGCAACCATTTTTCTTCCTTACTTCTTTCTCATTGAATTGTTAGAAGATTTTTTTCAAAGTTTTTGATGCTCTTTAATCTGTATTTTTTTCGTCAGAAAAGCGTTTCAAAAAACTAGCTCAATGAAATTCTTATTTAATTAGATGTCGAACATTGGGGCGCATTTAAAAAAAATTGGCTCTTGAGGGATGAATTTCAAATTAACTCTTAAAAACACATTTCGAAAACGTTATAAAAAGTTGCCATTCAGAAAAACAATAAAAAATCAGTACGTGCAAAGGGGATGGCTTATAAAATTATTTGTTCCCTAAGCTGGGGGACTTAGTAGATCCAAATTCTATTGTTTCTCTTGGCGGAATGTGTCAGAGTCTGGCAGATACATGATTATCTTCCCTAATCTGTCAGAAAAATGATAATCTTGCAAGATTCTGCCGGAAAACGGTTTATCTGGCAGAATCTGACAGAAAAATGGTCATCTTGCAAGATTCTGATTGAAGAGAAAGTGTTCGTTCCGGTTGAGCTGCATTTTAATTGGTTAATAATATCCAATTTGCTCAAATTATTTCCAGTACAGTTGTAGTGTTGATCTGATAAACGGGCTCAAAAAGTTCTTACAAAAAGTAAACAGTGCTTGATAAAAAGTTGCTTGATATGATGGTTTACTGAGTTACTTTTCCAAAAATTTTTATTTGTTTATACTTCACGTAGAATACATGACATACTTATTTAACCCTAATGAAATGAAAATAATTTTAGCAAAAGCATGTTCATTTTTTATGAAACTTTTGAAGTGTTTTGATTAATTAGGGTGAGAACACATAACCAACTCAATTAGCGCTATGCTGTTGCAAAGTAACCTTACATAAAAGAATTCCCAGAGAAGAATTAGTTTCGAAGCTTTTCCCAAAAACATTGTTAATCTGGGAAATTTAGAAAAAAATATCATTTTTTTTTGTTAATCTGACTTTCTTTAATCTGAGAAATTAGTTAGCTTGCAACACCCGGACTCAAAAATATACATTGTAGTAATCTGGCCGAAAAAAATTTTTTTGTAGGAATCTGAACGAAAAATGGTCATCTTGTCGGAATCTGACGTAAAATTGTTTATCTTGAAGGTATCTGGCAGAAGAATCGTTATCTTGTAGGAATCTACCAGAAGAATTGTTATCTAATAAGAATCTGGCAGTTATCTTGTAAGAAATTGCCAGAAATTTCTGGCGGAAGATCCATCGTTTTGTAAGAACCTGCCACAGTTTGCTACATTCCTACAAGATAACCTCAATTGTCGACAAGGGCTTATACTTTCTTCCAGTCTTAATAAATCACAAATTGTTTTTTAAATGAAGTATTTATACTCAATTTTTGTTGTTCACTGACCAATTGAAATTTCAATAATGAGGTTTTTTTTTAATAATTCATTTAATTTTGAGCAAGATAAATGTGATTGCAGCAGAGAAGAAATAGTTTGTTTAATAATGACGGTTCAACTTTTTCTCGACCGAGGTAAGAGAATGTTGACTTCTATATCAGTCAATAAATTGTTGTGCTAAAAAATTTGGACTCACTTTTGGCGTGATTTCGGGCAATTGCTTAAAGATTGCTAGGTGAAACTTTATTGTTATAGACATAGTCAATGTTTAGGTTTTTTGATCCTGTCGAGATCAAATTTGTTCGTGGCGTCCAGGAAAAGTCTTTTGAAGGACAATTTTTGTCGAGGGATGTATTTTTATGAGTAGAAATCTTGCGACAAAAAAAACGTGCAGCAATTTAAATTATTGATTCATTAAGACTTAATTAATGCATCATTCTAACACCAATTGAACTTAAATGCAACAAGTTAATTTAATCTAGCAACAAGATAACACCCACGTCAAAAACTGGAAAAATTCTTAGTGGTTAGTTACATCCTTTCTGATTGTTCAGGTTTAAGGAGAGCACAATATCACTTCTTTGAGTCAGGTTTATTGACGGGCCGAGACAATAGGAGACAAGTGTATGCCATGTAAAAAACTAATAGTTTATGACAAGAATTATTTTCCAAAAACTGTTTCATCAATATCTACGCTGATCATCCAATATCTTTGTTTCTTGAATTTGTTAAAAACACATTCAAAGCCATCACTAGTTGCGCCCCACTGAAAACTTTTATATACGAAGAGGCAAATCTATGTTATTACTCCTATCTTAAACGTTATTTCACAATTTTTCAGTAAAACAACAAACGAATAGAAAAAGGAAAGTCATTAACGACACCAGAAACAAAAAATATATGGGGCTGGGAGAACAATATAAAAAATCTCTTGATGTTTTGTCACGTGTCACAGAGAAAAAGACATTCTTTTTTACCATCTGTTTTTAGAAACTTGTTGATTTCTTAATCCAAAACAAATGAAAAAATGACCTTTAAAAATTAGAGAGCAAGAGAAAGTTCTCTTTCAGTTTTGTTATTGAACAACAAGTACAAAGTGTTGTCCGAGCACTTAATCCTAACAAACCACTTGTCCCTTCAACAATTCCGGCCTGGTCTCTGAAAGATGGTGCGCATCTGTTCCTGGTACCACATCGTACAATGCTTGTTAACCAGCGTATTAGTCGAATAATTTTAAAAACCGTAATTTCCCGAAATTGTAAGAAAAGGAGAACGATACATTCCTGGAAACTATAGAACAACCTTTGTTACAAGCGCACTCTCGAAAGTGATATTGATTCAAATTATGTCACCTTTGAGAAACAGACAATATATTATTGCCAAGAATTTTCTGCTCTAAGGAGATTCTTTTTAACATCAAGACGTTCGTCTTTTGTCAGAGAGTAGACGCTCAAAAATTGAGAACAATGTTTTTTTTGTTTTGCTAATCTAACTAAAACCTATGAATCAATCAAACATGTTGCACTGTAGCAGAAACAGTACTCATTGGGTTTTGAAAGCAGGGCTCTTCAATTGACATGGGCATTTACTCAGCAAAAACAGAAAAAATTTGCAGAAAGTTTTGGTGAAAAGCACAAAATTTGACTGTATGACATTTTACCATGGTTTCGACCAAAAAAACTGTGCTTGGACCATTTTTTCAATATTAATGTCAATGGTTTGAGTGATCACATCAAAAATCATTGCATTGTTGTTCAATGATGACACCTCAGTTTATGCTTCCAACATGAGTAGCGTAAAGAGTTCTCTTGTGAAACACTTAAACTGGGCAGTAAAATCTTGCAAAAAAAGATACATCTTTCAATTTGAAGTGAAATAATTTCCATTTCAATGCGTTTTGAGGAACAAAGAAGTAACTCAGTTTTATCGAATAGAGCTCTAGCTTTCGAAAAATTAGAGGTTCCTACCCTGCGGTACCAAAACAGTCACACGAACAAACAAGCTCTATTTTGACGTCAAATACAGATCAAATAATCCTAAAAACTGCTTTTTCGCCCGATCTATAAGATCTTTGAATAATTTCATCAAACCTAATCCAGATAGCAAAAATCTTTATTATCAAATTGTAAAAAAAAATCAGAGCCCATTTCTTTAAGCAGTAATAAGCTTCTCATAACCTATGTTATGGCAGCCTATCATAGAGACTTTGAAGTTATTTAGTATTGACTTAACTGATATGTTTCATCCACAATTACATGATCTTTAAAATAACTTTGAGTTTAACCTACACTCCCATTGGCGTGGTCATTACTCTTGTCTCTGGAATTCAAGTGTTTTTTTGTCAAAATTGATCTCATTGCACACTTTATCTATTTGATGCCGGTTTTGAATAACGATTTTTTAGTTACTCTGTCAATCTATATAAATACCAACACTTCTCAAAAGTGTCGACTTTTTTTGTGGGGGCGAATCCTTCGCTGCTTCTTGTCATTATCCATCCAGCTATCCTTTTGTCGTGAAACAACCGGAAAAACATAAGGGATGGTCACAATTTGACCAATCAGGTTAGCAAATTCCACTCGAAGGCCTCACATTTTAAAAACGGGGTGCTCGGAAATTCTACTGGAAACCTCGGCCCGGGATGCTGCTGCTTAATTTAAGCATCTACCGATATCCTACAAAGAACACTTCCAAGAACCTTGACGCCAGCTTATAAAACATTCTATTACAAATTATTATGAGGTTACTTAAACATATGTTACATGCATGATCATAATAGTCAAACCCAACGCGAATGGCATAACATTAGAGGCTTAAATGGAGGAAGGCTGGGTCCTGAAACCTACTGTTACAATAGAAAACTTTTTTTTGCATTTTGACACAACTTGGCCATAAAAAATCATTAAAACTAAACCCTTCAATAAATGATTAACTATCAGCAACTCTGTCACCCATTAAATGGATCAGTTAATAATTTTCCTGAAATTTTAGAAGTTCTGTAGGACAATAGCACAAAAGAAAATGTGAAAAGATTTTAGCATAAAGTATTGAATTTTCAGAGATTATTTTTCTTCAACTTGAGAGTATCTGCAGTATAATATAACATGTCTTCAATCATTATTATGCGAAATATTAATGATCATTTTCCTCAAATAAATAGTGTATTAAAAGTTCATTTAAAATCGATTAAGTTATTTTTTCTTATTAATTAAAGGACACGAAAACCGTTTACAATTTAGAGTGGAGAAACCAATTCGAAAGAATTTCTGCAACTTTTCAATAACCCGGAAATAATTAAAATCAGTTTAGGATCAGTGTACGCTTAACTTGTTCCGATCCACTTTATCGTCGGTCGGATGGCTTTTTTGTTCAGTCAATTTTGGCCGATAAATAAATTTATCGTAGAACATTGTAAGTGGTATTGTTAAAAATACCGTCCATCGTACAATATAAAAACAAATTGATCTTGTGAATTGCATTTTTCCATGCAGGTATTGAGATTTATTTTTTAAGAACATATGACCCGATTTTTGTTCTCTTTGTTCACATTTTCCGTACATTTACAAAAACTGTTTTCCAATTTCGGAAAAATTTTAAGGAAATTGTTAACGATAGTGTTTTTGATTTTATCTGTGATGATTGAAGTGTGTTGTTCAACTATTTAATACAACTTTGGGGCTAAATATTTGCTAAATTTTTTTTAAAATTCAGCCTTTTTCGTCAAAAATGCCACGATCTTGTCTTTTTTAAGTTAATTTGTTTGATTTTACCGGATTAACACACAAAAAACTGCAAACTATCTTTAGTATCTCCAAAGAGGGCTCGTTTTACTAGCGCTTCCTTTGAGTCTGTTCTTGAATTAAAGTTTTACCTTTTTTGCCAATTGAATTTAATAAGGATCCAAAATGCATCATTTAATTTTGGTAGAGAATTTTTTGCCAAATGACTCAAATTCATAATATACGGATCCTTTGGTTGTTCCTAATGGACGAAGAGTAGTAGCACTGTTAATTTTGGTCAAACACACTTTTTCAAACTCCAAAAAAAATCCGGAATGTAATTATTCGCTGTCAATTGATCATTTTTTGCTTTGTTAATTACAAAATGGAACTATTCAAATCAAGGCGTACTAATGACAGGGCCATATGCTACCTAGAAGTTTCAAAGAATTATAATTACTTTTCTAGTAAAAAACGCATGGTCTTTTTATCATTTAAGTTTACTTGTTTTCAAAATAAAAAAGAAATTTTGAGTGTTGCCCATTTTTTTCTCTTTCTTAAGCATGTAGCTTAATGTTAACAAAAATAGATCTTATCGTATTCCTTTCAGAGTAAAAGTTATTTTTTATTGCGGTATTACGTTCTCAGTAGTGGTTTTCCGGCTTTGATAACACAATTTTTCACATTATCAGATAACTAATGTTTAAAAAAACTGTGTTGAATATAACTCAATTTTTAGAGAATATATTATAGTTTTAACGGTTTCGGCACTGTCATCTAGCAGATTTTAATGGAAATTTTTATTTTCGTCCTCATTTGACCTTCGTTTAGTCGAATTAAATATCTGGTATAGTTACAATGTTTAAGCGGCTTCCTATGGATAAAAAAATCATCCATTTATTTGTTTTAGTTCAGACCTAAATTTTTTTGTAATTTAAAATCTAAATTTTCCAAAAAAAATAAATGCAATTTTTCTCATTGCGTTTAGTTGTTTTACTTTGTCTAACTCCTACCTAGTCTCATTAATTACAGGTTAAATGTTACATAATTGATCTGAAGAAATGCACAATAGAACACGACATCCAATCTTTTAGTGCAATGCTCATTGTATTAACGGCTTCGATACCAGTTTGTCACAAAAGAAAAAATTTGATTGTTGTTTCAGTTTTTTTTGTCTTTCAAGAAGCGTAACAATTTCTGAGTGATGACAAATCTCAATGACTTTTTGGAAAAGTTAATGAATCTATTTTATCTTTTCATTGATAGCTAAGGTTTTTAATGTCTTTGAAGTTAATGGCTAACAAAAAAAACAATTGTACTTTTCAACATTGCTTTTTTGTTGTTTGTCGACCTAAAGTCAGAAGTCACATATCACATATTGGTGTGCAAAGAAGGCAAAATTGTTATTTTACTTTTTACGAGATAGATTATTGTTTCAACGGCTTCGGCACAGTTTTGAATGCTGTTTTAAAATTTTCTCTGTATTTTTCGTTGGCTTTTGTAGACGAACATTACATTCTGGATAAGGACAAGACTCAATGTCTTCATACAAAACTTATCTAAATATTTCAGTTGAATTTCAATGTTTTTCAGTATTTGTTGAGGAATTCAAACTTGTTGAGGAATTTCTCTAAGAGTTGGTGCCATGTTTTGTCCAGTGAAGTAAATTCTAATTTCATCAGTTTTGGTTTATTTGACGCTGTTTTGACTTTGTTTATAAGGGTTTTTCCCAGAAGATACTGAGTTTTGAATAAAAATAAAGTTCGTTGTTGTTATTGGATTTTTTTGTTGTTTTGTTTTGTAGCCTTATCGTGGAAGGTCCCATCGACCCACTAATGTTGCATAACTTACTTCACTAAGTTATTTATTGGGAAGCATTTTTTTTCACACACCATTTGTTTTTGAAGAGTATTTGAATTTTTAAAAGTAGACAATTAATCAAAAAATGTGGATAAGCTGGTTCGTATTTCTTTGTGGGAGCGCACATTACCGAGCCTCCATGTTATAATTATAATTACGCAAATGGATTTTTAATTAAATTTTTTACCTCTTAAAATTTTTGCATTGAGTGCAGAGAAACATTTTTTGGAAAAATTTAACAAAATTAATTTTGAACTTTTCTGATTGTGGCTTTCTGATATGAATTTTAACGGCCAAGATTTTTCTCGGAACAAGAGCTCATAATATACTATAATAACGCAGACATAACTTGCAAACGGCTTTGTTTTGACAAAATTGAAAAAAAACATCGCATTGTGTTCGAGATTTGATTTTTAAAAAGTCGAACAAAAAGTTTTTTTCCAGTTTTGAAATTCTTTACTAAGCCGTAACATTCTTGAGCAGATAGTTAATAATCAAGCATGGGGTGATATTTAAGAAAGATATGAGGCATTGGGGTGTTTAATTCTGAACAACTTTTTACTCTCTTCTCTTGTACCAATGCCGCCACTCCAAATTTCCGGTATAAATTTTTGGAAGACAGTTTTAACGAGGAAATAAATTGTTCTTTTGACCGTTGCGCTTTAGGGCAATTGTGAAAAACTGAATACGAATAGGTTTGGCGGAAAATGTGAATACAGTTGGGTGAAATGGAATGTGACAACTGTTATTTTGGTGTTTATTCACTACCTCGCGACTTGGCTACCAAATTCCAAAAAAACAATTGACCACAAAAATGGTACTGAGAAAATATTTTAGTTATACAAATACGCCCTTATGTCGCTTTACTGAAGATCGATTTACACCATTTAAAAAGTTGAAATAATTATCCAAAATCTGTTCATAAAGTAGATACTGGTAGACGAGTCTGATTTTGATAATCCTTTTTAGTATTGAATTGAACGAGAAATTTTAAAACACCTGTCGGACCCTGTATGGTTATCTTGACAAATAAATTGTTTAATTTGATTCCCAGAAGAAAAAGTGGTTGTGAATTGATCTGTTCAGTAATGACCTTATATATTTTCATCAGGCTCTATAATTTCTCAAGAACAGAGAATGAAACAACTGTGGTAGAGTCAGGAAATTTTTTCAATTGTCATACAATTTCTATTTTATAATTCTCGCTACAATAGTTTATTCAGTAGCACACTTTTCTGTATTTAGTAACTCCAACCTAAAGATAATGTGAAAACAAAAGTTGAGCACGCGTTCTGAACACAAAAAACGATCAATCAATGTGGGTTGTTGGTAACTGAGCTAAAATTTCAATTGGGTAATTTGATTTAGCAAAGATTAGGCAAAAATTATTTGGACAATAACTCAGTTTGAATCAAAATCTAATTGATTCATATCACCCCGGACAGAACTGCAAGACCAGGTCAGTACTGGGCACGTCAAATTGCAATTCTACAAGCATGTATCAGTACTGTGCACGTCTAAAACTGTGCACGGAATAAGGCAGAAGAAAACAAAAGAAAAAAAATAATCAGGATTGTAAAGGAACCAAGTTCCTTTATATTTTATCTCCCCCCACACCCTCATTTTCCCTCCCCCACCTACACTTTCGTCCTCAAAAACCTTTTCATTTCCTGATATCCATTCCCCCAACCTATTACCGTTGAAGCGTTTTGTATGTTGATTTTATTGAAGAAGTCAGAAGTGTTTGACGCGCATTTTCATTATTATCTATAGTAAGGGATTTCCCGCTTTTGAACATAACTTGTGTGCCAATGGCGCGAATTTTGATGTTTTTATAGAGCTTGATTTGCTACTATGGTTGCGTCTTTCAGATATACAAATATTAATGAAAAGTTGTCTTGGTATGCAAGACTTAGGCCGAAGAGCATAAACGTTTCTGGCGTATCCTAGGGTTAAAAAAGGACATTTGAAACTTGCCTGACTCAGACTGGGGAGTTTTTGAATTTATGGGGGGAAATTAGACATTTGACAAGTAGCACATTTCATGTTCTGGCTTTGATAACTTTACATATTTTTAATCAAAAACATCAATCACAAAAGATCCAACTGATTTTTAATCTGGCCATAGAAGAGAAGGCTGAGATGAGAGTTCTCCTGAGAAGGATGCTTGAGTGGGATGTCTAGTCACGACAGATGGGCTAGCTTTACTTGCAGATTTGAATGTCTCATTTCGAAGGCTGGATTTTAATAGGCGTCTAGGTATCGTTGGATCTTTCAATTCCGCATTAGTTTTAAATTAAAAGGAGTAGGTCCTCCTCTAGGTGAAAGTTAAAGCACCACTATCACACACACACATTGACTTGGGATTAGTTTCAAGGACTGGTATGCCCTTGCTACATTAAGGTTTATAGGAACGTGAAGTTATCCCCCACTATTGTCAGTAGTCATACACATTAGTCAAAAATTAGCCACCAAAGGTTAGGGTTCTTTCTATCGCGCTCGAAATATAAATAGGTAACTAGACAAAAATTACATTTGTCTACGTTTGTAAGAATTTCACTGATTAGTGGAAAGGTTTAACTCTATACAACTTCTGATTAACGAAGCATCATCAAACTTCACTGATTAGTGATTGTGAGAAGCAAAAACATGGCAAATTAACATTTAGTAAAAAAACATGTAGCTAAGCACAGTAAGCAACAGCCTCATTTAAATAATAGGTTTAACATAACAAAAGATAGAATAAGGCTGTTACAAGGAAACATAGTGCAGTAAGAGTGCAGTATAAACTTTGTAAAATAAGAAAAGTCTTCTAACACATTCAACATGCCAAACAAGTCCAAAGCATCATCATCAGCAAAGAACAGCCTAATGCAACAACTTCAGTTGAAAGTGATAGAGTGGAACGCTATAAAAGACTTCTCTGAAGAACAAAGCAATAATAACGAAGGTCTAAGAATACTACCTGAAACTTTGGAACTCTTGAGGTCTCAAAAGAGCAGTTAGACAGAAATTGCACTGAACTCATGAAGCTACAGCTGACAAGTGAAGAGTTGACATCACTTGCTAATGAATCTGCCGGAAGATACATAAGCAAGCTGTAATGCAAAGAGAGTGGAAAAGCACACAGAACGGATGTAAGTGACAATGAATCTGCTTTTAACACATCAGCAGCGCCTTCCCTTAATCTATTGTGAAAACAGTACCCTTCACGCAATAGAGCAATGAAACATCATTTCGGAAGCCGCAACTATCAGGAAAGTAACAACGCTGAATCGTCCGACTCAGAAGACCCTGATAATTCTCAATCCGTTCTGAACATTTAATAGAGAGAAAGGCAACGGGAATTTCTCACAGGGGCACTGAGAAGAGATGAACGATCGAGAGAAGAGAACAATGTTCAAGGACAGAGCCGACATGAGAGTGAGGATAGCAGAGCAGGGCATTTGTAACAACCATGTTCGTTTCACAACAATAGACAAGCTGCTCCGACCATGAGCCATAGGTACACACCGCAAATCAATCAACTACCACTGAACAATTTCAGCGGACCTGGTGGACACAATAACAACGGCTATAATAACAACCCACACAATGGCTTCACGAGTTGCCCACCAGACTTAATGCAACACCAATCACTGATGATACAGAACACATTGAGTTTGCCTAAGATTTCAATTGACAATTTCACAGGTGATTCTCTGAATTGGCATCAGTGGTTCAGTTTCTTCAAAGCAACCATTCACAACAACAGTGGCCTCTCAGACGCCCAAAAAATGACATACCTCCAAAACTTCGTAACACATAAAGCAAGAGGTTCCATAAGTGGATACGCCTACAATGGGGATTACTACCATGAAGCCATTGCTGAACTGGCCAGAAAGTTTGGCAAACCGCAGCATATTGTTGCTGCATATCTGGATCAATTAGAGAAGTGGCCGAAACCCAGATTAGATGAACCAAACTCTTTTTTGAGCCTATCGTCTTTCTTGAGGAGACTTGTACAAACCTTCCGGATCCACAATTTTGAAGCTGATCTGAAGTCTTCAGCTGTATTGAGAATGGCCAGAACCAAGCTGAACGCTAGTATGATAATCAGATGGAACCAACACACAAGAAGCCAAGGCTTTTGTCAACCTAACCTTACCCAGTTTGCTGATTAGACTGACTCCTACGCAGAGGCGTGCGAGGAGATCTCCCCACAACGGAAACAGAGAACTAGAGTGAACACTTTTTCTAGAAGGGGGCCACCAGATGTGTCATGTCAACTCTGCTCACAAAACCACAACCTTGGTCGTTGTACCGAATACTTGGAAAAGTCAGTGTATGACCGACAGAGTTGTGTGAGGAGGTTCAATCTCTGCCCTAACTGTCTAAGAGGTCACGAAAAGAGTCTCTGCCAATCAAAAACAGGGTGCCTTGAGGACAGATGCAATGGTTTCCATCACTCAATGCTCCATAGGACAGATGCAAGGCAATAACAACAAAATGCACAACCAATTGAGAACTGGAATACAATCTCACAAAACAATGTCTTCAGAAACCAAACAATCCAAAACCAGTCAAGCTATGGGCGTAACTTTAATAATGAAAACCAAAGGCAGCAGACTACAACCAACTACAACCAACAGAGTGGAAACCAGAACAGACAAAGTGGATCTAACAGCAGCACTTCACACCTGGGCAACTGGAACAAAAATGGTTTTCACCCTCAGCCGATGATCGCTCAGAACAACAACAACAGACAGCAGAGGAACCATCAGCGCACTGTAGCCCAACAGCAGGCAACTACTCCGCAACAAAACTACACTTTCAGCAACCAACAGGAAACTTCATGGATCAGACCGCAGATACAATTGCAGGCGTTAACAGTAACACTTTTCAACAGAGATCTTTGCATTGAGACCTATGTTTTGTCAGACAATGGCAGCGACAACACTTAAATAACACAGAAGGTTGCTGATCCACTTGAAGTTCAACAACCGAAAGACATATCCCTACCACTAGCTTCACTTCACGGTGAACACTCAGTTAAAACAGCAGATGTCATGATCGGCATAGGAGCTTTGTGCAGCAGTTGTCCTGTGATCAGAGTCCCTGTGTACGCAACAGCAATGGAGGAGTTTCGAATGCCAAAAGTTCAAATTGAAATGTTGAATGAGATCTGCAGAGACCATTCTCACCTCCAGAACATAAGATTTCCAACAATCAGAGACAACTGGATCGGAATTCTGATGGGAGCAGATGCATTCACAGCAACGGTTCCCAGACAGTGCACAACAAGACCCACTGGCACCCCATACAGAGTCAACACTCTGCTTGGACGGACACTGACAGGGCCCATTCCTCAGAGGTACACAGAGAAGAGGGTCGGACAGTCAAACAAGCGTAACACTTTTCATATCAGCAGACAATCATATCAGCAGACAATAAGACGATCCAGATGAAGATCTTCTCCAACTCTTCTGGACAATTGAAGGAGTGTACTTCAATCAGTGTTCTTCAAAGGGAAAGTCTTCAGATGACAAAGAAGCTCTGTCCATCCTCAATGATACCATAAAACACATTGGTGACAGATACCAGATTGGACTTCCATGGAAGAAAGACATCATACTCCCTAACAACTACTTCATGGCCACGCTCTGTAGCAGAGACTGGAGAGGGACACAAAATTGAGAGAACGCTACGAGGAAAACATCAAAAAAGATTTGGATAAGAACTACATCACAACTGCAGACCCCAGTTGCAGACACTCTGTCTGGTACCTTCCCCATCACCCAGTGGTCAACAAACAGAAACCAGATCAAATCCGCAGTGTCACAAATGCTGCTTCCAAATATAATGGTATCTCACTCAATGATGCATTGCTGACAGGGCCGGATCTACTCTGCAACATGCATGGCCTTCTTCTCCGCTTCAGAGAGTACTCAGTCGCAATTACAGCTGACATCGAGGCAATGTTCATGCAGATTGGCATCCAACCACAAGATCAGGACTATCTCCGTTTTCTGTAGACAGAGAATGGCTATGAAAAGGTCTTCAAATACATTCGACTCATTTTTGGAGCCAAATGCTCACCTTCTTGTGCGATTTTTGTTCTGCAGAAGTGTGCAAAGGACAACAAAAAAGAGAGTCCAGATGCGCACACATCAATCATGCAGCAGTTCTACATGGAGGATTTCATGCAGAACTACGTTTCTGAAGGGGAGGCCCGCAGAAGTGCAGAGGAGATCAAAACAGCTTTACATACAGGAGGATTCAATCTGACAAAGTTCCTGAGCAGCAAACCAGCCGCATTAGAAAACCTACTGGAAGAAGACAAGGCAGAAATGAAAGCCCAAAGAATCCTTGGTCAGACGTGGGACCCCATGACTGACAAAATAATGTTTGCAAAACCAAAGCTTCTCTACACAGGACAACAGATAACTCAAAGAAAGGTTCTTTCAATGGCAGCTTCTCTGTTCGATCCAGTTGGACTGATTTCACCCTTTGCCATCAGAATTAGATGCATTCTCCAAAGAATCATTGAAGAGGGAAGAAACTGGGATCAACTTGTCTTGTAATGCTACCAGCAGGAACTACAGGAGTGGATGGATGAGCTCGACAGCATGACTTCAATCCAAAATCCTAGATGCTTGATTCCCAACACCTATGGGACCCATCAACTTCATACGTTCACCGATGCCTCAATGAGTTCAATTGCTGCCATAGTTTATATGAGGACAACTAACGCCAATGGATCTCGCACATCACAAAATGTGATTAGCAAAACAAAAGGTGGCACCGATCAAGCAGCTGAGCATTCCAAAACTGGAATTGGAAGCAGCAACACTTGGAGCAGAGCTAGTTGGGTTCTAGGAGAGCGAGATGACAAAACTCTTTTGGACAGATAGCACCGCTTCACTTGGATGTATACAATCCAAGAAAAGACAGAAGATGTACATTGCCAACAGAATGACCAAAAAATCACGAGAATTCCAACCCGGACATTTGGAGAGACATCCCTGCAAAGATGAATCCCGCTGACCACGGCACACGAGGCCTCGCCCCATATGACATACCAAATCTGTGGCTTCAACCACCAGACTTTCTAAGCACACCTCAAGACTCCTGAATTTTGCAGAGGACAGGGATCCCCACATATGCGCTACACAAGCGACACAACTTCAGACGCCGGTCATTGAGGTTGAAACACTTTCAACATGGAGTCGACTACTCAACTCTACTAGAATGGTGTTCCAGGCAATAAGACGCTTCAAGGCAAAACTCCGAACAAGAAGACAAAACGAATCAACTGGGACCTCCAACACTGACAATTTTGCATCAGATGATAACGGGGCAAGGAACTACCTCATCAAAATGTCCCAAAACGAGTTTTTCTCAGGAACAATTTCTTCACTGTTGAAGGGAAGCAATTTTGAGAAAGGAGAGAAGCTGATGCCCTTCACTCCTCTTCTATATGACATCGGACTCTTGAGGGTAGGAGGAAGACTCAACAAGGCACCTCTAACCTACACTGCGAAACATCCCCTTGTTCTCCATAGCAGGAGCAGAATTGCAAGGCTGTTGATTGAAAAAGCTCACCATGACTGTGGCCATCAGGGAGTGGAACAAGTGAAGGCTCAACTGCAACAGACTTTCCTGATGATTTGGTTGAGAAAGGCGCTGAGAAGTCTGGGGAAATACAGGTTTCATTTGCAGACGATGGAGGGCAGACAATGTGAGACCGAAGATGACCAACCTGCCTGAATTCAGATTCCCAGATATAAAAAAGCAGTACCCCTTCGTCAACACAGGAATGGACATGTTTGGACTATTCTACATTGAGGACAAGAGAGAGGGCACCCAGATACAGTACGTTTGCTGGTTCACATTCCTGGTCACCAGAGCTGTCAACCCAGAAGTGTGCCATGACCTCACAACCGATTGTCTTCTTATGACCATCCGCAGATTTGTATCACGACGTGGATACCCTGACCTCATTGTGAGTGACAATGGCAAAACCTTCATTAGAGCCAGCCAAGCAATGAAGTTGAAGTTCCACAGAATCTACAAGCCAGACAACGAGTACATCAGATTGCAATTGGCTCACCAGAACATTCAGTGGACTTTCAATCCTCCATTGGCACCAAATTTCGGAGGAGTCTGGGAGAGGCTGATACAGATCACAAAGAGGAGTCTACTAATAGTTCTGGGCAGTCGGAAACTAACACTCTCAGTTTTCCAGACAGTTGTGGCAGAAGCCGAGGCAATTTTGAACTCCAGGCCATTAACTCGTGTGGGCTGCAGCATCTCAGATGAGGGCCCACTTACTCCTAATCCCTTCCTCCTTGGCAGAACTCACATGTGTTTGAAAACTCTTGTGAAGAGCAACCAGCGGTTCTCCACTAAGGATTTCAAATTGACGCAGACACTACTTGATCACCAATGGAGCAGGCTGCTGAAGGAATATATTCCTGAGCTCAACAAGAGAACGAAGTGGCAAAGATCAAATGATGAGCTGGATGAAGGTGACATTATGTGGGTGCTCAAGGACTTTACACCCAGAGGCATCTGGCCTCTCTGGAGGATTGTGAAAGCACGCAGAGGTTCAGACGGAATAGCCAGGAGCTTCGACATCCAGACGTCTACAGGAGTGGTACAGAGACCAGCAGTAACCCTAAGCCGTGTATTCCCGCAATTGTCAGGTGCACCGGAGGTTCACTAAAACAAGTTCATTGAAACATCCACACACACACACACAAAACTCAATATCAGAAAGAAAACTTTTTGTGCTTTATTTTGTTGTGTTTACATTTTCATTTCAAATGTTTCGTCCTCCAAAACCTTTTCATTTCCTGAATTCCATTCCACCAACCTATATTCGTTGAAGCTTTTTATATGTTGATTTTATTGAAGAAGTCAGAAGTGTTCGACGTTCACTCTCAATATTATTTTTAGTAGGGGATTTCCCGATTTTGACCATAACTTGTGTGCCATTGACGCGAATTATGATGTATTTATAGAGCTTGATTTGCTAGCATGGTTGCGACTTTCAGAAACATAAATTTTAATGAAAGTTGTCTTGGTATGCAAGACTTAGGCCGAAGAGCATAAACAAAGATGAGTTGCCTAACCCTATCCAGTTCAACTCAAACCAACATGATTCAGTTCCAGGGCTATCAGACGCACTTGGGTCAAGAATTTAGGATTGCAGACCTAATTTTGTCGCGCACTGGGACATCGGGGATGCCATGAAAAAAAATTGAAATGTAAACAGACTATAGTCCGAAAAATTGCTCTCGTGGCAATTTAATTCAGGGGCTGGAGATAAAAGATGCAAAAACATCAGAGGATGTTAGGGTTTGAACCCTAACAACCTGGGTCCTCTTCTTGCACTTCGACAATGTATTACCCACTCGGCTATCAGGGCCTTATCATCGTTTCTCTAACAATCGGTTTTTGCTTGAACAACAAACTTTATTTCGGAGTGAGAGCAATTGAAATCATTTTAAAAAAGAGAAGTGCGTGAAAAAGTCACTTGAGAAGTCAGAGATTATTTTGGAAGAAAAGCGCAAAAACGGTCAAACGAAAAATCTGCATAAAAGACGCACATGTATACAAAAATTGTCTCTCGTTCGAGAGCAATTAATATTTCCAGCTGCAGTGACAATTTTTATAACGTATTTTTAAAAGAAATTGAACATAATGCATTTTATTTGTTTTCTCAGCCCGGCATTAAAGAGTAACAAGCAAAAACTTTAGGCTCATCAATATAAGACGCTAATTAGTCTTTAGCGCTCTCTGTTCTAATCACCAAAAAAATGACAATCGCTGGATGACCGTTGGATCAGGTTTATGGTTGCCAAGTTTTCCTTGTCATCACCTATGACTTGGATATGGTTGTCAAGATTTATTTAGGGTGGTCAACCCGGGGTGTTTGTCAAAAGCCATATCTTCTACGGTTCTTTTATGACTTGTTTATTTGTGAAGACTATATAGAACCAAATGGTCACCATTCTGGAGGGGTTCCAGACCACAAGTAAAGCCCTGATTAGATCGTGCAGACTGTGGGCAGTGCCCTGGTCTATTTTTAACCAGGTCGCAGAATGATTTCCAGACTCTGCCGCTTGTTCGAACTTTGGCTGCGCTGTAAGCGACCCATGTTGGTCTGATAAGGGCTGGCTACAATAATTTACTCGATAACAAGATTTCCTATGTCATGCAAACATCATAAATTTTTCCATACAACTCATATTTTAATCGTTTCAAATGACTTATTTTTCGAAGAACTGTCACAACAAGAAACATGTATGTTTTCTGTGACGTCATACAAGGATTGTACTTGGAAGTATATCGGTTGGTATTAGATGATATATGATTCCTGTACGACTACTAATAAATGGGACGAAACTGGAAGGGAACGCACAATTTGTTTGCTTAGAGATTAATCCCACGTTCGGTTGTGATAGTTTCATATCAAGTCCCACGGGCGCTGAGGCATGGCCAAATGATTATATTGCTAACTTAATAATCCTTATTTTATAGAAAGATTAAAATCGGGGTGAAATGATGGACGGGTTAAAAGATAGAGTGGTCAAATGATACAGGGGTGAATGAATCGGGGTTAAATATAGGGGGTGAAATGAACAGGGGTGAAAAAGCGGGACACCGTATGTGGCCAACTAACACCAAGCATTGTTAATCAAATGTCCAGGAAACCATACAAACAGTTGAAAACCAAGTCAATACCAAATGTTTTTGCAAAGTTTTCGGTAATAGTCATGAAAAAGATTTTTGCGTTAAAATTTTGTACAGTTTGTGCATACTCCAACTTCTGTGGTCTGAACTTTTTGACGAAATGCTGGAAATGGTATTTGAAATTGACAAACACAATATTTAAAAATTGACAGTAGAGTGATAAAAATACACAATTTGTTTGCGTAGAGAAATTTGTTTTCCACCGTAATAAGCACCATTACAACAAAAGACATCAAAAAAGTTCAGTAATTCAATGCAACAAGGATTTTTGATATCTAATCATATTTCCTCCACAAATTACATATATAAAGAAATATTCAATTTTCAAGATTATAAATGATTATAATCATTTTGCCCCTCAGAATTCGAAGTCGATGCAAAAATCAGAGCAAAAAAGGCGATAAAACACAATTTTCGGATCTTTTCTACCCCATACCCTCGCTTAATGTGCATAAAACACTTGCTCCCCCCCCCCACCACCCCCACCACCACCACCACCCCCACCACCACCACCACCACCAAATTAACATAATGTTCTGTACATTTATAACCCCCGTGTTTTAAGCGCACTAAGCGAGGGATGGGATAGAATAGATCCGAAAGTTGTTATTTATAGCCTTTTTGGCATCGATATTTGCGTCAACTTCGAAATCTATGATAGAATATGTTTAACCAAACCGGGCTTAATCAACCCAGATAGAGTTGTCGGTAAAAGCTGAGCAGAAAGAATGTCCTCTCCGGTTTGCTTTATTGGATCTCTTCTGATTCTACCCCCCCCCCCCCAACTAAATGAGTAATTTTCAATTAATTTAGTTTTAATAAAATTAGCGCTGCTGTGTCGCCTCAATTGTGAAGGTCATTGATGACGAACTTGCAGGGTCCATGCTACGGAATACAGCTCCCGTATCTCCGTCGTCAAAAAAACTTGTCCGATAGACCAGAATATTTGTTGTCTCAGTGCTCAGACTTGTAACTGTCATTTCGTAGGGACCCTTATTGCAGTAGTTAAGACTTCGACAGACGCCATCATCTTTAAGGTTACTGCAATCATCTTGATACACACAATCTAAAATGGAAAACTGACCAGAATTAGAAACCAATTTGAGGACCCAGACCGAATTGACCTCTGATCAGACGCAACTCAAGAACACAGGGTGGGTGTATTCAGACCAAAAATACGGGATCCGGATAGCAGTTCGAATGCATGAAAGTCTGGACATTGGTCTAGGATGAGTCGGATGTGAGGACGTTTCGGTAAGATCAGAAGTCATTTCGGTCTAATCAGAGGCCATTCCGGTTAGATCAGAGGTCATTTCGGTCCGATCAGAGGTCAAATTGATCTAATCAGAAGTCATTTCGGTCCAAGCAGAGGACACATTGGTCTGACCAGAGGTAATTTCTGTCTGATCAGAAGTGATTTCTGTCTAATCAGATGTCATTTTGATCTGATCAGAAGTGATTTCTGTCTAATCAGATGTCATCTTGATCTGATCAGAAGTGATTTCTGTCTAATCAGATGTCATTTTGATCTGATCAGAAGTGATTTCTGTCTAATCAGATGTCATCTTGATCTGATCAGAAGTGATTTCTGTCTAATCAGATGTCATTTTGATCTGATCAGAAGTGATTTCTGTCTAATCAGATGTCATCTTGATCTGATCAGAAGTGATTTCTGTCTAATCAGATGTCATTTTGATCTGATCAGAAGTGATTTCTGTCTAATCAGATGTCATTTTGATCTGATCAGAAGTGATTTCTGTCTAATCAGATGTCATTTTGATATTGTCAGTGGTGACTTGGATCTGATCAGAGTTCAAATTGCTCTGATTAGAGGTCATTTCGGTCTCATCAGAGGTGATTTCTGTCTGATCATCAATTTATCTTAAACAGAGTTTATCTTAGGAAAAATTTGCTAAATCTTAGGAAAAAAATTTGAAAAACTCCGCTCTGAAACGTCAGTTTATACCAATATTCTGTCATTTAGTGCCGAAAGAGTCTGGAAATATGTTCTCCGTTATTAAACAAACAATCTGACTAAAATCGACCAGCTTCTTTGCAAAAAGTCTTAGTTCAACAACCCTATATATTTTGTTGATAAATTAATAGACATAATTTCACTCACTTTAACCTTAAAACTTTAAATTTGTTGCTGGAATGCAATTTTACGAAATTCATATTTTTGATAGTCTTATAAAAATCTTCACAAACTTTTATGCAGTTCATATATTTATTTATTTGTAACTATGATATATCGGTGTCTGAACTATTTAATGTGTAGAATGTGGAGATATTAGTTTTTTGGGCAGAAATTGTAGTTTTGTCATATTGGTGGATATTTTCAAGGTTTTGATTCAAGAAAATTATACCAGTGTCTGACTTTTTGTTGTAAAGATTTATTCAAAAGTCAAAAGAATGCATTGTGGTTACCTACTACCGGTTAGGCTTGATGT